>NW_015172602.1:43425-61972 GCF_001447785.1 Gekko japonicus | reverse complement strand
ATATATATATATATGAATATCAGTATCATCCTAAGAACACTTTCCTAGGAGTAAGGCCCTCTGAATAGTCTTGAGTAGGAGTCTTAGTAGGCATACTTAGGATTGTTCTCTTTGGCTTTAAGTGAATCTGGGATCAAATTTTCTGTCTGAAACGTAGATTTACAGTGAATGGTCTTTCTCGTCAGGGATAGAGGGTGTCCTCTGTGTGGATTATTCTTCCCATCCACACTTGCAGGCACAGGTTGTTATTCAGACTGGGCTCCTATCCTGCTGTGGGAGTAAGCCCCTCCCAGTTTTTGCCTTTCCTGCTCTGCAGAACAATCAGTTTCAGAGCTTCCACTCTGACAAAAGTTCCTTTTTCCTCATATATCCTTACTCTCGTAACTCATTTTTTTCCTGAACACTTTTTTTCTGAACAATTATTTTGGCTAGGAAGGAGGTGTTATTCCTCTGTGCCTAATGGCACAAATTAAATCACCAACCATCAAACATGTTGCCTTAGTGAAGAGATATACCCTTAAGCTAAGAGCTGATGATGCATCTTCTGAGTCTCTGGAGGGAAAAAGGGTCATGGAAAACTTGCCTTGCACTGACTCAACCACTCTCATTGGGTGCTACACCCTTACCATCTGGCACTGATGTGATGGATGCCCGAAGCTCTCCAAGTATTGGAGTCAAATTTGTCCTCCTGCTAATAGAAACTCAGAGCTCAACCCAAAATGTCCATGTTGTTTCATTGGGCCAGGTAGTAATAAGTGAAATTGGAATCAGATTTTCTGTCTGGATCAGTAATGGCCTATATCCAAATGCAATTTAAAACTAAACAAAAACTTCAGAAATGTACTGGATGACTTGGACATCATCCACCTGATATTTCTAGGGAATGTGTCCCAGAAGATTTCCTGTTTGATTGATGGCAATTGTTGTCCTTTAACTTTGTTCAAGTGCAGATGAAATATTCACTGTGTGCAGAAGCACTGCACTCTTCTCAACACTGCTGGGATCTAGGCAGTGGTAAATACAGCTCCACTCATGGAATGGGGCCTTCACCTACTCCTTACTGTTGCAGCCCCCTCTGTCCTGACCTCACGCCTGGAGGTTGAAGAACTCTTGAGAGTAGATGGATGCAGTAATGGAGGCTGCAACCAATGTTCCCTCTAAGCTGTGGAGTCTTGTGAGCAAAAATCCTACTTTGTGAGCTACTGGCATTAAAGTTGTGAGCGAGCGATTTGGCTCCTGCATAAATGAGTTTGCTCTGGAGCCCTCCTTCCTGAGCTGAGACAAAAATGTGAGAGCCGGAGGCTAAAAAACTGTGAGCTAGCTCACACTAACTCAGCTTTGAGGGAACACTGGCTGCAACTATAGAAAAAGTTCTGCAGAAATTGTATGCCCTCCCTTTGCAAGCATAGAAGTGCCTTCTACTTCCAAAGCAGATATTCCCATCTAATTGTAACTCAGACATACACCCCTGCCTTCTATCACTATTTTCTACACTTCTATGATTGTCAGAGATTCGGACTGAATTGTCTTTACAAATTTTTTTAGCTTGGTTACTATGGGCTTGCTAACTGAAGTGGAGCTTAAACTTGGTCAAAACCATTTTGAAAGGGAAATTTTCTGATTCAGACTTTCCCTTTAGAAAATGTTATATGAGCAAGTTCCTACTTAAGCATTTACAGTTGGTGGAGAGTAAGACAGTCTCTACATTACTGTCAACACAATAAGGCCTGAGTAGGACAGGATTTATTTACCCCACTTATTTATGGTGTCACAGGTCCACAACAGGCAGCACAATGAAAGCATTTTGCCAACTGCAGAGGTAATTGTATGGGATCTACCCCTGTGTAGGACAAAAGTTTTACACAAAGTGTAAAAGGAAGACAATTGAAATGGCTTGTCTCATAAGAACATAAGATAAGCCAATGCTGGGTCAGGCCAATGGCCCATCCAGTCCAACACTCTGTCACACAGTGGCCAGAAATACCAGGTGCCATCAGGAGGTCCAGCAGTGGGGCCAGGACAATAGAAGCCCTCCACTGTTGCCCCCTCCCAGCACCAAGAAGACAGAGCATCACTTGCCCCAGAGTCCCTATCTATACCTTGTGGCTAATAGCCACCGATGGACCTCTGCTCCATATGCTTATCTATTATCCTGCATTTCCAGTGACACAATACTTGTGCGTTTCAAAATTGTTTTATTCATATGAAATCTTAATAAAGGGTTTTTATTCCAAACATAAAAAGCAAGCTACAAACTTTATATACTGGGTTTCAGAGCAGGACTTTTATAGTGATAACCAGCTCATGAAACACTTTATTAAGCACTTGCTGTTTTAAGCATAACAGTATTCAAAGAAAAAAGCACTAAGTGTGGGGCTGATAAGAAACTAGGATGTCTGCTACAACAAATGAAAAAAACACATTATTTGTAAGGTGAACCAGGACGCAACACAAGTTAGTAGAGTGAATTACTCATAAATATTCAGGCTGATAAGTATTATGTATTCTGGCATTAAGAACATAAGAAGAGCCCTGCTGTTTCAGACCGGAGTCTGCCTAGAAAGAATTGGAGTCTGTAGGGTTACCAGACTCCAAGTAGGGCCTGGAGATCTGCTTTTACAACTAATCTCCAGCTGACAGAGATCAGCTCCCCTGGAGAAAATGGCTGCTTTGAAGGGTGGACTCTGGCATTGTACCATGTTGAGGTCCCTCCCCTCCCCAAATCCCACCCTCTCCTGGAGCCACCAGGTATTTTCCAACCCAGACCTGGCAACCCTAGGAGTCTGTGAACTAAGTGCCGATGGGCAAAGGTGCTCATAGCAAGCAACAGCTCCACCTGTTTCTGAAAAAGCAGGCCAGTATCCAGGATCACCCTAGGTTCTTTCCTGATCCTATAGGAAAACCTGCACCTCTTCAACTATGGGCAAACCACTCTTCTCCAAAATATTGACAGTTCTCAGGCAGAATTGCCTCTGCCTTATCTGTATGCTTTCAGACATTTGTTTTGGACAAAGGCCATTTTGTGTTCTTATTTACCAAAATATACAGTTAGGCCAGTTTACAAATGGATAAGTATTTTCAGTTTCAGTACCTTTATTGGCATACAGGATAAGTATACTGAAATGTGCAGCCTGATCTCATGCATATTTGCATGGAAGAAAATTTCACTGAATTTGGTTGAACTTGCTCTCAAGTAAGAGGCAAACTTCACATCCAAGTTCATTCCAAGTTCATTCCAGGAAGCTCCAATGGTCATTTGGGAAGAGGCTGATTCTGAGTGGAAGAATAAGACACTTAAGTCTTTCTCCAGTGGCCATTCACCTATTCCTAATCCTTCAATCTAAGCCACTTTTCCTTCTTTCAGGGCTGCAGTTGCAACACACACCTGGAGCCTCAAAGGGTGGTGGAAGCTGGGGGAGCAACTAGGTGTATAAAAAGAGCTGTTAGGAAAAACATTAAGCATCCCCTGACAGTTTCGTGCTCAGAACTGGCACACTCTCGAAGCTACTTTTCATTTTAAAAAGTAGCCCTTGGAGCTTCCTGTACATGCACTTGTAATGTGTACTCTTTCTCTGTGTGCTAAGGATCACAGCTGTTGTAACTTAGCTGATGGCATGCACTCCCATGGCTACTGGGTCCTAGTATCTGCTGAATGAAGTTTTGAGTTTTTATGAGAGCCAAACTGGCTAAAAAACAAGTTTGAGCCAACTAGCAAACGAAATACAAATGCTGAATTTGAGCGTTAATGTTTAATTAATTTTGTTTACACTCACATTGTGAGAATTCTGAACTGCAAGCATCTATTATGTGAACGTTATACATGTAATATATATTCCTCTCAACTCTTTGCCCCCTTCCAGCCTCAAGCAGACCAAAGAGACCAGTCTATGTTCCCCTTGAGCTCTGGACCTCAAGCTATGGGAAAACCCTTTCCCCCAACCCCTTGGTTTTGGAACCCAGTCCTCCAAAAGCCACCACCACAAGTTCTGCTCCTCCTCTCCCCTTCAGTCTTCCCTGGGTGCTCCTAATCCTCCAGAGAACTGGCATGTGCCTGTGTCTGAAACAATAAGGGATGCAGATGTGGAGCAGTGTTTCCTTCCCCCCTTCTTCCTGGTTCTCCCTTTACTTCTGTTAGGTAGCTATGTCATCAACAGTAGAATTGGGTTACAGTACAATCCAGTCACATATCTAGTCAATTAAAGAAAATTGATCTTTAAGAGCTAAGCATAAAACCTTACTAAACACAAGTAATAGGGATGGACACAAACTGGGAAAACACAAACTGGGTTTGGAACTGTCAATCACCTTGACCAGCATCATGAGCAAAGGGTGATTGCCATTGAGCCCCCCCACAACACCAACAAAATGACAGCTTCTAGCCTGCTCCAAAATATAGGGGACTATGCAAGGTACTTCCTGACCATCACCTCTGCCATTGCATGCCTGGCCCCCTCCTGACCTCCCACTTCACAATTGACAACCAGAACTGGGGATTTTGGCTTGGCTATCTCTTATCAGGCCGCACATCCTCCTCACCCTCCTCCATCCTCCCCTCCTCCTCCCCAGCTTCTTCCGCCTGCTGCTGCCTCTGGCCACGTCCATGGCTCTGGAACCTACGCACCTTGTGGCACAGGTCCCTCATCTTACTGCCACCCAAAGTGGTGTGTGTGTGTGTGTGAAATAAAATGAAAAGGAACGGAAACCACCAAGGAAGCAGACAGCATGAAAATGCTGCTAAACAAATATGCTATGTGAAAGAGGAATTCAATCCCAATTTTTCCACCCTTTGCAGCAAACAAACAAACAGAAACCAAATCACAACACAGAGGAACCCAGGGCAAAGCCAGGTGCCCCAGCCCCTGACCGAGTAAGCTAGCTAAGCAGTATCCCCACCACACTCAGCAGCAAAACTCTTTCACGATACACCCTCTCCATCCAAAACCACAACACCAACAAAAGGAACACACACTCATCCTACACTTCTATAGATCTGAGTCCCATTGTGATGAATGGGAACTCTGTTACTGGCAAGCAGCAGTGCCTGTCAAGCTTTGGAGGGTTCCTATTTGTTTTCAAGGCTGTAAAACACCACCCCCACCATTGTCTAGCATTTTCGTGCCAGAGTTTCTGGGTGAGTTTTGCTCATCATGTGTTTTGTGTCCATCCCGAGGTGTAACACTAAACTAAGCTTATGTTTGCAACAGAGACTTTACCTTTCCCTCCTGAAAAATTGGTGCAAGGAGGCAAAAGGCTTTTAAATAAAGACTTGCCTTCTTGGCAACTTGCAAGTTGTGAGCAAGGTTTACTTATATGTGACTCTTATGACACCCCCTTGCAACAGAGAGATGTACCAGGCAGCCTGTTTTTAACCCTCTGCTTGCAGTTGAGGAATATCTGCTTGAGACTAATGGCAGGGGCTGGCAGAATCCTTCCCACTAAAACCAGTTTTGTCCAAAGACTCAGATCAAGAAATTTTAGGACTTGTGGACCAGATATTGAAAACTATCCATCCTGGCATTGCGACATCAGTGTGAAATGGCTGAGCCAACTCTGAACCTAGTCTTTGGTTTTCATACATCTGTCAAGCTAAAACTGTTGTTTTCTCCTTCATGGAGTAACCGCAGCCCTTCTTGCAAAACAGACCTGTGGTTTATTCAGGGCATCTTTCAGCCCTTCCACATCAAACACACACAAACTTGAGTTTGGTATTTCATGTCTCTTCTGAATTACGTTTTTTCTGATCATCCCTGTTCCACAAAACTAGGTTTTAAACACCTCCAAACTTAAAACACAGTTTCCCAGCAGTATAACATCTTGCACAGTGGCAAAAAAATAGGACTTCTTGAAAGCACTCCAACGTCTTTAACAAATCTAACATTTCTGTTCTGGTGGTCTCCAAATGTTTTAAATAACCAGTTTAAAATTATTTCCACTGCCACTTACATGATTTTACCATCTTTCTTGACTCATTTCTGTTCATGCCCTGATTCTCCACAGACTTCAGTGATCTGTCAGTAATATACTTTGACATAATTAAGCTTCAATCAATCAGTCAAGTATATTATATTGTTTAATTCAGAACAGCATTTTGAACCCACTTGTTTGTTAATGACATAAGGTAAAATGTAGTTTATAGCTGTGGGTAAAAGGGCCGCAAATTAAATTTCTCTTTGTTTTGATGTTTGCTATGTAAATATGAGAGTTAATTATAAAGGTGCCGAAACAGTTTTTAAATTGCTTAGTGTGTGAACAAATAATTATAATGTAATTAACTTTTAAAAATACAACTTTTACTTAGATTGCAATGGTTGAATCATGGTAATGATGCCAGTACATTAAGGGGGGGAAAGGTGAATGTTTTCATTACTGCCCTCTGCAGTAACTAGACAACTATATTCTGTCTGTAGGTGCAGTATACATATTCATGTAGTGGAGAAGATGTCATGACGGACTTATATTTTCAGTGTTACTACGCAATTATTTTTAGATAACTGGCAATCATTTGATAACTCTCAATTACATTGTTCTAATATCAGTCTGTAAAAAGAATTGCCTAGTGGACAACGTGTGTTCTACAGCTTTTATGTCTAGTTGGGTGGTCATTAACATCACTTTGAAGGAATCATTCTACTAATTTAATGCAGTCGGTGTAGTGGTTAAGATTGTGGAATCTAATCTGGGAGAACCAGGTTTGATTCCCCACTTCTCCATATGCAGCTGCTGGCATGTCCTTGGGTCAGTCATAAGTTCTTTCAGAGCTGTTCTCTCAAGAGCAGTTCTTGAAAGAGCTCTCTCGACCCCACCTATCTCACAGGGTGTCTGTTGGGGGGAGGGGAAGGGAAAGGGATTGTAAGCCGCTCTGAGACTCCTTTGGGTGGTGAAGGGTGGGAATAAATCCAATCTCCTCCTCCTCCTCTTCTTCTTCTACTACTACTACCTGGATTTTTACATACTTGACATGGTAAGCTAAAACCACAACAGCAGTCAATATAATGTTTTAGCTTCAAGTGTGTATTATAATTTTCACAGTTAGATAAAATGTGCATGTTTTTCACCAGTGGAGGCTAAACAGACATTCATAATTCTTATTTTGCTATCACTGGCTCATTTGAACAGAGTATCTATGCACAACTAGGCATCCCCTAAGACATTGGAGTCCATAGAATGCCAGTAGAATTTCCCCTCTCCCAAGATAAACTGTTTCAACTATAAGAAGAAGGACTGTGCTCACATTCTCTCTGTTCTGCTTTGCTCTCTGCTGGAGAAGTGGCCACTACTGCAAATGTCCTAAGCTGTGGCTATTATTTTTACTCATGATTAGGCTGCCTTGGATAAGTGTACTAAAATGTCAGTATATTTTCTGTATGTTATGGAAGTGCCTCCAAAAAGTTTTTTTGGGGGAGGGGGTCCTGAACTCTTTGAAGGCAGTGCGATTCTAGCATAAGTGTGTGCAGAGTTGCAGCCACACTGTATTGTTTGTTCTGTCTTATAGTCATCATTGTTATGAAGCCAATGAGTCAATTACACAGCTGAAGAATTAACCAGCTGGATTCAAGACAGGGCTTACTTTAGCTTTGTGGTAAAATGCCTTACCAAAGCTGAGATTGCTCAACTATTGACCGTCAACGAGTTTTCAATCCCTCAAGCATAAATATCATATTTCTTCATCAGTCAGCAATGATATTATTAATATAATTACAGCAACAGGCAGTAGATCTTCATTCTATGCTGATTATAATTATAAATGTATTGCCAGAGTTCCTTCATTTTATATTGACAGAAGACATTCACTTACCTGTCAGTGCATGCATGTTGACAAGGCAGATATTTAAAAACATATTTCTGTGGACATGTAGATGTTCACACTGTTTTACAAGTGGCCACCCTTGCTTTCCCGTTACTGGGAGTACGATATTCATAGTTTATAATCCCAGTGTTTATAACAGAAGCTGATTGTTGATAGCTATCTAGATAACTTCCTTAAAAGTGTGCCTTGGCTAGCTCATGTGTGTTGTCAAGCTATTTTCCTATAGTGTTTTTTCTCTGTTTGTGATGCATTTTGGTCTCAGTGATGTAGCTGGATCTACTTGGGATTGAATGAGTCTAAGATGATTTAACTGGGTTGTCTTTTAGTCCATCAATTACTTTGCTTTTATAGCATCACAATTTTCATACTTTTAAAGATTTTATATGTTAAAGAATCACTTCATTATTTTAAAGAGTGCTCCGCTGATTTATCATTAATGTAGCACTTAAATTCTGAATTCTGAATTCTCTCTGGTGGTTCAGGGGTGGGGCAGTCTGGACTGTTATGGAGGTGTGCCTCCTGCGGATACATGCTGCATTGTTAGTATTTGACATCCCCCATGATGTCAAATACCTCAACTGTGAATAGATGGGCTGTGTCTAGATATAGGAGACAGTGTCTTATGGCATTTGCTCTTAATAAAGCAAAATCACTCTAGTTATCCATAGTCCTGTCTCCTATCTCCTCATCCCCTTTTCACATCTTGGGTGGGAGGTAGGGCTTAGAGGCTCAGGTTGGTCCTCCAAAGCTGATGGAAAACCACCTCCCATGGAAATGAACTCCTGCCACCCGAGGTTTCTCTCCATCCCTCAGCAGGAGGGTGGTAAACAGGCAGCAATAAATCATTGTACGGGGATTCTGCCAGCATGTACACTGTGGAGTGGTTAGAGTATTAGACTAGGGCATGGGAAGCCTGGGTTCAAATCCCCAGTTTGCTGCTGAAGGTTTTTGGATGACCTCGGGCCAGTATTTCTCATCCTAACATACCTCACACAGTAGCTGTTAGGAAAAAATGGAAGAGAGGAGAGTGATGATGTAAACTGCTTGAGTTCCCTATTGGGGGGAAAACATCTACATAAATTCCCCACCCAGCCCAGGAGCCCCTGAATGCCATTCCTTCAAAGGCAGTGAAACCCAGGACCAGTGGCTCTCTTCCCCACTCCATGCCTGAGCTCAAGCTTAGGATCAGATGCACTTATGGCAGGTGAGAGTTAGCTTAAAGCAGCCAAGAAACATCCAGGCAGCAAAGGCAACTTTTTGCCTACCATATGAAGATACGACAATTATGTTGGCATGCGTAGGATCAGCAGAGCTGACTAGCGTGCCTTCTGAGGAGAATAGCAGAGTGAGCACTAGAACATGCTCCTCACCTCTCTTGGAGAGGTGTCTCTCAACCAACACTGCAATAAGTATGGGGTGAGGGGCAGCCCTTTCCCTGATCTCTGGAGAGAAAATGACCGTGCATACTTTCTTACCTGGATCAGGTAGGAGAGACTTAAAGAAGTACAGTGAGCAATCTCAGCAGACATGGCAAGTTTATAGGGGACTGGAGTAGCCACGCCTACAGAGCAGAGGGCCATGTAAGAAGTGTAGAAGGCACAAATATAAATACAAAAGCAGGAGCCATTCATGTCATGCTCTGACATATGAAGAGGTCCTAGGGAGGGAAACCCCACTGAAGCAGGCTCTCAGTCTTGCTATACCCTTAACCTACCGCCTTCAAGAGGAATAGTGGTATCCCAACTCTGACAGGTGAATCAGACATCATAATCCCCTGCTAGAGTATGACTTGGTGTTGTGTCATATTCCTTCTTAACAATAGGAGAAAGAGGAGTTATCGAAGAATCTCTTGAAACCACTCCTTCAGCTAAACTTTTCCCTCAAGATGTTCCCAAAGTTATTGCTAAAAGTACCTAGAGTGCTGTAATTATCTAATGATCAAAAAGATAAAGAAGGGCAGGTTACTTACCATTCAACTCAAGGGCTCCTACAGAGTCTTTCCTTAAGAGGAATTCAAGCCTTTGGCACTCCCATTCCCATGAATTTTTGATCAGATGCTTAAGGTAGAATGGGATACCCCCAGCCAAAACAAAATTAAATCACTGACTAATATATACATTTACTGTTTAGCCTCAAAATCAGCTAACTGCATTAAACTGCATTCAGTAGATGCTCTGGTGGCAGATCTCAGTTCCAACTTAGTTGTCCCAGCAGAATCAGATGGGTTGCCCAAAGATCTGTATGGCAAACAAACAAACAAACAAACCCTGACTTGCTCCATGGGAAAACTTGGAGGTATCCTCATCAGCCCTTTAGGCTGTTACTGCAGACCCCTCTTCTCCAGGGCAGATTTCCTCTGGGTTGGTGATCTCTCATCAGCAGGTACCAACACTTTGAAGGAGATGAAGGATGAATTGAAGATCATCTCCTTAGCAGCAGTAGCATTTAAAGGAGATGCATCTCTGGACTCCCAGTAAGAACTTGCTGGCAAGGCCTGTTTGATGACTGTTAATATCATTCCGTGTACAAATAGCCAGATAACAGCAATGGCTTATAGCCATCTCTTCTAGCCTTTGAGGGAGTTCCCATGGTGGCTAGTGACTGACTTTCTCAGAGTTCCCCTCTTCAGAGTCCTCAGAAGGTGGTGGTGAGAACAGATGCCAGTGTGAGTGGGTAGTGAACCCAGTCCCAAGAGGCAGTAGCATAAGGCAACTAGACAGCATCAGAAGTCAAAATGAGCACCAACTGTCTAGAAGTCTGTGCAATAAGACTGGTACTTCTTGCCTTCCAGGAACATCTGGAAGAAAAGGATGTTATAATACGGACACAAAACATGTTAGCAAAATCATATATCCATCATGGGAGGGGGGCTTGTTTGAAGTCTCTCCATACAGTTGGCAACAGAAATAACAAGATAGGCAGAACAGCCTATGGAGTCAGTCAAGACTGCAAGTAGTAGGTACATCGTGGCAGATTGGCTCAGCAGGATACCATTGGAACAGATGTGTGTCTTCAGACTAATATGTGCCTAGTAAACATCAATCTGTTCACACATCTCAACAGTTGACAAGTTGTGAACTCTAGGAGCAGATTTGACAAAGCATTGACTGTGCAAGTAGCCAGAGGGTTTTGCTTACATGTTTCCGTCCATGAAACTCATTCCATAAGTCTTGTAATAGGTGATAGACCTGAGGGTGAAGATGATCCATATTGCACCTTACTGGCCTCACCATGGTTTCAGGGTCTTTTAACCTCTCAATTTCTGTGGCATCTCCCCAAGCATTGGTCTGTTCTGGCACAAAGGCATCCTCAACTGGTTCTCTTTATTTGTTGAGTTCCATGACAACAATAAGCATGTTTCCAGTTATGGAGAAATTTATATTAACAGTCTGAAGAACAGAATGTCACCCTGTGAAACAAACAAAGAAAAATACATAAGCAAGAGGGAATAAGAATAAAGTGTCTTTCTCATGCATTTTGCTTTCCAAATCTCACATACCTAGGCACTAAGGTAATCTTTCAGAGGTCCACCCTGTGACACCACTGACTGAAATATGGTGGGTGGTATAAGAGAGAGGGGTCATCTTGACAGTAGCATGACAATTTAGAAATTTTCTCCACCTGGAGAAATACTTTTTGGGCTTTCACTTACACATAAATCAGTCCTTTTTGTAAGCACTGCTTCCATCTAATACAACGGTGGTTTTTTAAAACCTTGCAAGCAGGCTGTCTTGCTGTCTAGCTATGGGTGGTGGTGGGAAAATTGCATATGGATATTGCCATTGTGCTTGCTTTAATTCACAGCACAGAGCATAACATTCTTTTTAGATTACACTAAAGCCCAACTAATTTTGATGGTGAAACCTTAACTGAAAACACAAACGTACATTATTTCACAAAGTAATTAAAAGCTTTCCTTTATTTAACTCGTCACTACAATTAAAACCACTAATCGAGTGAAAGAGGCAAACAACAAATAGGAACAAAAGTGGAAATGAGTAAAAACCAGGAACAATTAGATGAACTCATATCTTGGTTGCTACTAGTCAGTTATCCTTGTTTTTCTACCCCAGCTATTCATTTAGGCATCATAACCAATGGTGCTGAAAAACAAAACTTTGCTTTTAGTCCATAGAGCTTTGATCATAGAACACTGACAGAAATCACTCTGCCTCTTGAACAAATGGAAGGTCCTTTCTCAGCCTATTATTTCTAGAAGCAACATGTGAGATACTTAGTAATATGTACGCAATCTTCCTCCACCACCACCACCACACAACAAATGTTGCATTTAAAGTGACAGATATATGCTGAGTATTATTAAACCCTTGTTGTTTAATAATCTGACAGAGTTAAGCAGACCTATGTGTTAGATTGTATTTTTAAGTTGCTTTGTAAACAGGCAAATTACATCTGATAAAACAGTTGCAAGATAACTATTTCTAACAAAGTCCTGTAGTATTCCCAGTAGGTGTTCTTTGTAGTAAGTTATGATGGTACATTGGCTTATTTGACATATTTGCATATCTGTCAAACTTAAATCCTAAACATCTCTTGTTGCCACACATTTTCATTTTAAAAGCTTCCTGGGTTCCTTCATTAGCTTTTGCAGAGTGTAATTGTAACTCTCAATACAAATAAGACTCCAGAAATATTAGAAAAAGCATGACTGCAAACAAAAGATGGAACTGAAAGCCATTAAGGTTCATTCCATCTCTATCATAATAACACTACATTAATGAAGTATATTCTTAAGCCCATCCTTTTATGGGGGGGGGGGGACCTATGTGCAGGATGTGTTGTTTTTAAAGTACAAGGAGGGCCACTGCCAGTCTGATCTCAATGAACCAATGGCCTGTTTCAGTATAAGGCGACTTCATGTGTTTGAGCTTTGAATTCTACTGCTAGTTTCTTTTCATCTGCTACCATGTTGCTTTAATTTTCAGTGAGGCATTATTTATTGTATTCCTGACAAATATTTAATGTGATCATGTAAACCTCAGACCCCGTATTCAACCGTTGAAACCACACTGGATTTTCCATTGTGCTCAAATTCATAGTTTTTCGGGACATTGGTGAAAAATATGTCATATTAACTGAGTACAATTAGCAGAGTAGAAAGGCTGGATATATTTAATTTTTATCTTTTAGTCATGCTTTGCAAAATGAACACTATTATAGTCTCCTTTGTGAATTAATCTGAAGCAAGTAGCCGTAAGAAAGTTTACAACCATGCTGACTAGCTCTTATGTTTATAGCGTGGATGAGCAGCACCAGTAAGAAAAGCATATCATCTGGTTTAAAGAGTATGGTTTTGCTTGGTACATGGTACAGCATGCTGTACGGTAAGTAGTTTATAAAGTATAATGGGGGTTAAACCTTGTTCACCTATGGGAAGACAAAATATTCCAGATAATTAGGACACTGATGGTCAAGACTTGGACAAGACTGAGATCTTGGTTTTGCTAAATCTCAGAATAACTGAGGTGGGAGAACTATTCTTAAGTAAGAGGTAAAAATATGAAGCTAGGCAACTAAGTAAAATTATATTTCGTATTCAATTTATGCACTGGTAGTAGGTGGTAGGGCATAGGAGTATTTGGGAAGAAATCCACCTCCTGATACAGGGCGGGGCTGAAGGAAGAACCATTTTCTCTTTACTCTGAGATTCTGTTTCACTGAAGTTTGTAAAATTAGTTCTTTGGTCTAATCTCCAGAAATAGAAAGGGATCAAACCTAAAAGGGAATGGAACTGCAGAAATCTCCCTCCACCTTTTTTTTTTTTACTTTGCAGTTCTCCAACATTTCCTCTCAGTCAGCTCTGATGGATTATGTATGACTGAGAGGAATGTTAGGGATGAATTCAGTAGTTATTACAAATTATTGTTTATTTCTCAAATTATTCTTAGTTTGTAGGAGTTAGGATTAATGGGAGATTTGAAAGACTAATAGTATATTTAGATAAATATAGGTTATTGTATCATCATGCTTTTGTCTAGACAGGAAAGTCCTTCATATCACACAAGATTATTGCTCATTAATTCAGTGTGTCTAAGAAACAAGAGAAATGTCCTTTAAACGGCGGATTTCTTATTTTCTTCCATACCAAGTTTTAATGGATTGCAGTCTCTCCAAAGAGACTTTTGTTTGCAACATTACAAAAACATAGCTTGGGCTGCGGTCACACGTAACAGAAGCCACACAAGTGAGACGGAAAACAGCCAGAGTTTCCGGGCGCGATCTCACCAGCACATCTGGGAAGCGTAGCACTCCCGTGGCTCAACCGAGGCTTCCAGCCAAAACTGCGTGGCAAAAAACTAGTACCTTGGAGGTACTAGTTTCCGGAAACTGCGGGGCAAGGGCGGGCGTCTGATCGCGTTTCCGGTGGCATCCGGCACCCGCCCATGTCCCCTTGCAAATAAGGTGTTTTTTTTTTGTCCAAGTCTCTGTGGATGCGCATGCGCACCCAACGGAGCATGCGCATTTGTCATGTATACAAAAATAAAAAACAGTTTGCCGCGGCGCGCGCTTCTTCGTTGTGCGCCGGCTTGTCCTGTGATCGGCACCTCTCCCTTGCCATGGAACCTCCACGGTACCTCCACAGGACCTCCACAGGAGGTCTGATCACGTAACTGCGCAGTAGTTTGCCCCAGGGCAAACAGCCACGCTTCTCCTCTGCAGTTTCCTGCCCGTGTGACCGGGGCCTTGGTCTGTTTCTCAGAACATGTAGGTTACAAACTAAATAGTGTGGTAGTCTTCCATCCATGTCAACTTACTATATGGATACAAGAGTTACACATGCTTTACTGTTGTTGAAATCATTGCAGCTTTAGTTCACAAGTACTTGTCCCATTTATTTCAGTGAATATAATTACATTTAATGTTCTGTATTCATATGTAGCATAATTCTTGGGGGTTGGCGACTCATTTGAGGAGAATATAAAATGCACCTCCTCAAATTTACTAATCTCTTTCCTCCTGTGTCAGAAGTATTGTGGGGTTCTGATGCAAATTGTGTATGTGTCTGAAAATCCTTGTATGGGTCCTGTGAGCATGAAGCAGGGCCCCAAGGTGCTGAACATAATGTCTAGGTAAGAGTATAATGGTATCTCATATGCCTGATTTGTACGCCATATAGGGCTTTAAAGGGTTTTTTTTAATTGAATTGGGCTGAGAAATGATCAGGTGACCAGTGAAGATCTTTAAGTATTGATACTGTGTTGTCCACATCTGCATTGTGGACTAAAGTTTCCACATCATTTTCAAGTATAGTTCTACTTAAACAGCAAAACAGTAATTGAACCTGGAGGGGTGGCACCATGGTTCACTGTCTGGAGCTAGACTGTGAATCCATATAGATCAAGCAATATGTCATGAATTTAGCAAAGAGCATTGGCCAGTAGTTGTTCAGCATGCAACCTCCTTGAAAATGCTCCTGTAGGTCACAAACAAGGAATTGTCTGTTAAAGTAAATATCTTAACATGTTTCACAGAGCATAAAATAGCCTCAAGTCATTATGGCCTTAAAGTAATTAGGAGGGAATATGTCCCCCTCAAAAAAAAAAAAGAAGAAGAAGAAAGAAGTAATTTTTAAAATTAGAAAACTGGGAAATCAAAGTGACAGGAGAACAGTGAGCATGATATCTGATAACAGGTATCCTGCAGGAGAAAAGCATAATTCAGAGATATTATTTATTGGTTAATGGCCAGCCAACAATTATATACTTGTGGAATGTTTTAATTATTAAAACTGATATTTCTGTTCCAACTAAAAGTAATGGTAATGAGCTAAAGAGACAGATGTATTGATGTAGTTTATGATATCTAAAAATATATGGGTAAAAGTAATCCTGCAAATGTTTTACAAGAAAGAAATTAGCTAAATATATGAGCCCCAATTAGATTATGCTAAAGATGATTGTAAAATGAGAAAATCATTTGAAAAGCATGTAAATATCAAAAGTCTGGAGTCAAATTCAGCTTCTTTTTTTAGCTCCCTCTGCATGAAGTTAATCTCATCTGTGAACATACTTGTGGGTAAGGTGAATTCTGAGCCTTGGAAATTCTCTCTTTATAATTGTCTCTGTAGAACTGAGAGGTAGTACTTCATATTCTTTTAAGATTATGGAAGCTGAAGATATTGTATACAATTGTTAGTAAAAGGAAAATGAATGAAAAGGTTCTCTAGTATTATAGTCATACTACAGGGCTATTTTTGGGCAGGAATGCACAGAAACAGAGTTCCGGCTGGCTTTCGAGTAGGCCACGCCCATGCCTACAGCCAAAACCTCTGTGCATGCGTGGCTACAGAGGGAAGGCCTGAAGACCAACCCCCCCGATGACTCCGAGGCGGGCAGGCCAGGGGGCCCCCTGGAAGGATTGGGGAGGCATTTAAATGCCTCCCCGTGCCTTGCCTCCCCTCCAAGGGCCAGCTTGCCCGGGCGCCCCAAGGGAAGGCAGTTTAAATTGCCTTCCCTTCCCTTCAAGGGCTGGCTTGCCTGGGCAAGCCAAGGGAAGGCATGGGGTGTGTGGCCTGATATGCTAATGAGCTGTGCTGTCAGGGTGTGGCCTAATATGCTAATGAGTTTCTGCTATTGGGTGTGGCCTATTATGCTAATGAGTTCCTGCTGGCCTTTTTCTACAAAAAAAAGCCCTTGTCATACAATACTGGCAAGTATTGAGAAGGTAAATAGAATTCTATGACTTCTTAAGTGCTGATTATCTTGACTAAGTGCCTCACAAGAAGTAAATATATTACGTTATAAAAACATGGATGCTTGTATCTTATACCTAAAACATCACTGATAATCTGTGAAACCATTACTATAAAACCTCCAGGTAGGTAAGTTTGTCAACTTCCCTTCCTAGCTTTAGAGGGTAGCCTTCCAAGCTTGTTTCATTGTTGAAATTTCCATAGAGTTAAAAAGGCTATTCCTAGTGTTTTAACCTAAATCTCCCTTGCAGTGTTTAATGCCAGTCCTCTGTGAATACACCGAATTGTTCCCTCTTTTTCTTTTGGATATTCTTTGAAATTGTCAAATACTATTGGTTGATACCCTCTCTTCATCTTCCTTTTGTGGGTTTAAATTGTAACCAGTTGCATACTTCAGTCTCATGGGGTCTGCCTTTGAAGCCCTTTATCACTTTTATAGCTCTCTTTTGAATCCTTTCCAATATTTAGTAGAGGAAACAGCTGAGCACAGTGCTAAGAAAAGATTTTAAACTCCTAGCAATACAAAATGCTGGTTTTCATGAATATATTTACCAAAATGAGACTGCACAAGATTCTGCAACACAGCTTTTAGGATGGATGTATCCAGGCCTCGGTTCCTGCTGGAGCGCACCAGAGCACCGCTCCGCCAGTCAGGAGCCCAGGGGGCGGGCACATAAGCCCCGCCCCCTGCTCCCACCACCCACCAGTTGGGACACGGTGGGGGGGCAAAAGGTTCTCGTGCCTCCCTGAGCCCTGGGGTGGTGGCCTTGGACTCATAGGGGCAAATTCCACCTCTCGCCGAGAGGTCATTCTGGCTCCCCCAGCTCTCCTTCAGGGCTCCTTAAAAAGTTATGGCCACCGCTGCTGTTCTCGGCGGCAGCTGCGACACTCATGGGGGGGCAGGGCAAAACGTTCTCCTGCCTCCCTGAGCCCTGGGGTGGTGGCCTTGGACTTGTAGGGGCAAATTCCACCTCTCACGCGAGACGTCATTCTGGCTCCCCCAGCTCTCGGGAGGGGCTCTTTAAAAAGTTATGGCTGCCGTCGCTGTTCTTGGAGGCAGCTGTGATGCCCGCGAGGGGGGAGGGGCGGAGCGAAATCTTCTCTTGCCTCCCTGAGCCCCGGGGTGGTGGCCTTGGACTCCTAGGGGCAAATTCCACCTCTCACGCGAGACGTCATTCTGGCTCCCCCAGCTCTCGGGAGGGGCTCTTTAAAAAGTTATGGCTGCCATTGCTGTTCTCGATGGCAGCTGTAATGCCTGTGCAGGAGGGGCGGGGCGAAACGTTCCCTTGCCTCCCTGAGTAACTTTTTTCTCACCATAGAGCACAATGGAGGGGATGGGGAAAATCTGTTTGGGGGCCCGTAGAATTGGACCCCCTGGTTCAATGTTCCTGAAACATGGCGGGTATCTTGGGGAGAGGCTCCAGCAGCTACCCTGTGATTTTGGAGCCTCTCCCTCAAACCCCCTCTCCTTCAGCCCCCAGAATATACCATATGTTTTCGCCATTGACTTCCGTGGCCCATAGGATATAATGGGGCTGAACTGTGGGAAGCCGATTCAGATCAGAGAATCTGAATTGGACTGCAGCAGCCTGAAAGGGGCCCGAATGGGCCATTTTCGGGGGTGCATTCAGTTCAGACCAATGGAATGTACATCCCTCCAGCAGCCGGCTTGCTCGGGCTCTCTGCAGCCGGGGGGATCCTGAGCAAGCCAAGGGAAGGGAAGGTAGTTTAAACCGCCTCTCCTTCCCTCCAGGAGCTGGCTTGCTCGGGCTCTCCAAGCAAACCAATGGAAGGGAAGGTGGCGGAGCAGCTGGAGACATTGAGCCTCAGCTCCACAAATAATGAGCACTCGAGCCCCACCCCCAGCAGCCCTCAGGCTGGAGCACCTGGAGCAGTCTTGGGAGGCAGATTGGCAAAAAGCAAAACCAAAAGCGCAGGAACTCGAGAGAACTCCAGGAATGGAGCTGGTTCCTTTTCCACAGCCCAAAATGTGACCCACGAACCCTGAGCTTGCTTTTTCTCATTTG
>NW_015172602.1:0-42289 GCF_001447785.1 Gekko japonicus | reverse complement strand
GGTGCTTCTGCCTGTCAGAGGGGCTGGTGCACACTTCCGGTGATGTCAGGGTGTGTGGCATATGCTAATAAGTTATGCTAATGAGCTCCTGCAGCTCTTTTTCTACGAAATGACCCCTGGATGTATCTTTATCTACAAAGTACATTAATTAATTAATTAATTAATTAAATGTTTCTGTGTGTTTTCAGTGATGCTGGTTTTCTTCATTAAAGAAATCTGGTGGGTCTTCTAAGCTATAACTTGGCCCAGTCATCCAAATAATTTACAGGTCATTGTCCTTTTATTCATTAAAACATTTATGTTGTGCTCCCTCTGCAAAAATCTGCTTTGTGATGTGGGTTTCAGAATATTTTAAAAAATATAATAGTCACATTTGAAAGCAAAGATAATAATTCATTTTACAAAGCATGAGAGAGCAGAAAAGTAAAATCTTTGGGGATATAGAAAAATCTGAAATATTCATTATGCACAATTTTAAAAGTAATTATCCAAATTAAAAACTAAGGCAGCAGTAAATTAAAATAAAATAATCCATCATTACAGAGGGGGAAGAAAAGGAAAAACCTTATATATAATCCCCTAAGAATAAATAAGTATTATGTTGGAATAGTACAGCTACATGTCTTTACAACTAAGACTACACAATGCATTACCAAATGCATTGTACAGAATACTATCTCCTTATTAGCAGACTACCTCTTTGAAGCAAGTAACATTTGCAGAACCTTTGATTTAGCTGTAGTCTGCCAAAATAGCTGCCAATCTAAATATAATAGTATAAGAGAGTTTTATAGGTGAAAAATGCTTATAATTTTATTTAGCAAGAAAGCTAAACCTTTTTTTTTGCCTCCCAGCCATTATGGCTTGACCCCAGAGAAGTATAATTTTTGAAACTAGCTCAACCTAGGTCAGCATGCAGTCAGAACTCATGTTGGTGTCTTCTGATGGCCAAATTCCATGTAGGATTTATTGGGAGTTGACTGGAAAAATAATTAGTGGTGATGGAAAAAATTAAAGGCTACCTTTTCCGAAGTAGGAGTAATTATATTTGTGCAGGCAACCTGACACACTGGCATATCTGTCCTGACTTGAATTATCCTACTCTGCTTGACCACCCCTGCATTTCAGAGTTCGATGTCCATTCTGGTTTAACCTTCTGGTGGTGCCTATTCTCTGTATTTTGCCTGACACCTCCTCCTTTTCAGCTTTTCCACACAAATATTTAAAATGTTGTTACATTTCTTCTCCACTGAGAATGGATTTGAACGTGTACTTACTATGTTTGTTTTAGATCGTAAAGCAATAATTTTTTTAATGACAGTGACACAACATTAAAATCAGATGCAGTAACTGTACTGTTGAGTCCACTTTGAATTATAAGATTTGCCTTACTTTAAAGAAAAGTAGACTTTGGGAATCTACTTGTATGACTGACAAGTTCTCAGACTGCTTTCTCTTGAAAATTACATCCAGATGATGTGGTAAAAGTTTTGTACTTTGGTATACATATGTATAGTAAACCACCCACGTAAATAACAGTGCAAATTATCCCTACCCATGAAGATAGATTTTACAACAGGATCTTTCCTAAACTGGGTTAGATGAACTAGCGGTTTTTTAAAAATGATGGTTTTTTGAGGGGTATGTGGGGGCGATAACCACAGAATTCAGCAATACATAGGAAAGAATAATTGTCAGGATCATTGCCTTTTTGGTTACAGGTTTTTCTGATGAGTGAAACAATTTGCTTTACATTATCCATAAGCATCACACACTAGAATGCCAGAACTGCAGAAGTGGCAGTGGGTGGTCAATAATGTGAGATAATTGGTGTAGGATGAAAACAAGATCTCTGCTGCTTACTTTGCTTGCTTGTCCTTCTGTGCACTGTGGCTTACAGTAAACCTTTCAAATAGGGAAGCCTGTGAAGTTCCCTGTGTTTGAATATGCAACTCCCTAAACATCACCATGAGAATTTCTAACATGTTGAACAAAAAGTGCTTTTGTGGGCATGGGAAAAAGTTGCAGTAGACATAATTGCCTGCATGATCTTTATTAAGTCAGGTTGGACAGCGAGCTTCATTCAACAGAAGTTCTAGGAATTGTGGTTTCTCTATCAAAATTCCATTGGGACTGAGTATTCACCTACAGGTTCATCTGTAAACAAGAAAACCAGTTTAAACGTTTCTTGATATGCGCACACACACATTTAAGGGTCCAGAATTCTTTACAAGCCTCTTACAAAAAAGAGCTGAATATATAATTATGAGGACACAATGAAAAATGTTTTGCATAATTGCTTTTAACCCTGCAGAGAAAGTGCAGGTTAGAGTTTCATTGATCTGTCAGCACCCTGAGGGTGTTCTCTTGCACTGACTATCATTTACCATGAATGTACCAGCATGCTGTGAATAAAATAGCAGAGGGAATAGAGCTAGATTCTAAATCCCTGCCAAGTGCAACTGTAGCAGAGAAAGTATCATGGCTATTTTGTTGCATGTATTCCAAATCCTCTGATGATGGTTTTTGGTTTAAACTTAAGCAATTGAAGACTGGAGCTCAGTGCAGCAAGTAGTCAGCCACCATATTAAAACACGACTTTCAAAATGAATACTACTTTACTGCACAATCCTATTCATATCTACTCAGAACTAAGAGCCAAACTAGTGTATAGAAGATCATGGAGTCACAGAGTTGGAAGGGTCCATACAGGCCATCCAGTCCAATCCCCTGCTCAGTGCAGGATCCATAAGCATCACATGTCATGGTACATTAGACCTTGGGATTAAGTCAGGTTGGGTCACATGTGCCATCAGGTTATACATGCCAATGGGGGATATTCCCAAGGACACGGGATCAATTCAGAAAGAGCGCTCGGCTGGGGGAGGTTGTTTGCCCTCATACAGCTCTACAATGGGGCAAGCCACAACACACACACATACACTGGCTTGGAAAAGCAGCATAGGAGGGAAGGCTAAAGCCCTTCCTCCCCATGCTGTGCTTCCAATTGGGCCTCAGCACACTTGGGAACATTAGTTCTCCATCTGCACATCTGATCACAAGTTGAGTAGGGGGAACCCTGACCCAACTTGTGTCAAACATATGACCTAATTTGGACATGTCTCACTAGGTTCAGTGCTGCTTACTGTCATGTAAGCATGGCATAGGATTGCAGCCTTTACGGTGCCATCCTAAACAAGTCTTCTCAGTCTCCTAATTAGGTCTATTCAATGGGCTTATCCCCAGGAAAATGTTTGCACTGTTAAGACATTTGTACCAAAAGAAGAACCACTAATTTCCAAACAGCTGTAGAATACAGAGAAAATGATTGAGGATGGTGTGATTTTTTTGGTCATGTTGGTAACACTGATGCTCAGACACTTTTGTGTCATAAATTATCTTGTAAGATAAATGATAGAAATTGAGGATGATATATAAGAATCATATGGAATTAACAGCAATCTAGGATCAGACCAAAGGTTGATCTAGTCTAACATACAGTTTTCCAGAGGGCTTCCCAGAAACATTATTTTCAATTTCAACCTTCCTTGAAGGAGCACAAGTCACATAGTTGGTATCTCCACCCCCCCCCCCCATTCTGCCTGCATTCCTTGGGGGAAGGTTGAGGAAGAAGGTGATCCTGATAAGCCCAGAAGCAGTGAGAGAAGGCAGCACCCCTCCCCTGCTGCCCTCCACTTTTTCATCTGTCTCCTTCGCGTTATGAGACCTCCTAGAACTTGAACATATCAACTTAATGTTGACAATGTTGTCAATTCAGTTAGAAAGAGAGCACCAACTTCAAACAGAATGTCCCAGCGTTGCTTTGACTCCAACATGCAGGGGTCTTGTTGTAGAAAAAGAGCTGCCGGAGCTCATTAGCATAACTCATTAGCATAACTTATTTGCATATGCCACGCCCCCTGACATCACCGGAAGTGACAGAAGGCCACACCCCCTGACATCACCGGAAGTGTGTCAGAAGGCCCGGCTACTTACCCTCCTGCTTCATCCTCATTCCCAAACGGAATGAGGATCGAAGCAGAGGGCGGGGTAAAGAAGGGGGCGGGGCTTCACCACGTGACCGCCCCGCCCCCTAGAGGTTCTCTTCCGGAGCTCCGTACCTGAGAGCTCCCCCCCGACTAGAGCCCTGCCAACATGTATCTCTCACTTTTATTTTTCCGCAAAGAGAAGCAGGAGGATTTTAGCCAAAGGAGAATAATTCAAGAATAATTGTTTTCAAGGCTCAGCTGTGATTTTGAAAAGGGTGCAATTTGAAACACATTTTGGTTGGTCCTCCTAATATAAAAGGTATTACGTGGCTTTTGTTTTGGGATTTTGCTTTGGTTTAGTGTGGCTTCCTGCATCCTCATTAATTCAGATGCATATTTTAAAACATACTCAGAGGACAAGGAGACCCAACAAATTTGTTTTATTTATTTATTTATTATGGGATTTCTATCCCGCCCTACCCAGTAGCTCAGGGCGGCTAACAACATACAAATACTAAAACAATAAAATAATTTTAAATACAATAAAAAATTGTTCTCTTTCTTGTGTGTGTTAGGTCAATGTAGTTCAGTTTTTGGAGTACTATACTAAAACATATTGTGTCTATAAGCCTTATTTGGGTAACCAGGAATAAGGCCTGTGACTGTAGCTCTATGTAGATGGCCCATGTGTGTGTTCACTCATCATGCTGGCTGGTAGAGTATGCATTAGTGTGCTGTCCCTGCTCCCACCTCATTCTGGGCATTTGCCCCACGCAGACCATTCAGCAATCATGTGTGTTGGGGGGGGGGGGGTTGAGGCCAGCATGCTTACCTCCCCGCCCAGTGAGTGAACATGCAAACAGGTCATCTACATAAGGCTTGTGAAGCTTTTATTTATTTATTTACAAAAATGTGTATCCTGCCTTTCTGCCCTTACAAGGGCTACCAAGGTCTGCCTAACAATATTTCAAACCACTTAATATGGGATGCTTCCATTGTTGACTTCCAACAAGATAAATATAAATATCTCCATAATTATTTGGTGTAGCCAGTTTGGTGTAGTGGTTAAGTGTGCGGATTCTAATCTGGGAGAACCGGGTTTGATTCCCCACTCCTCCACTTGCACCTGCTGGATGACCTGGGCAAGCCATAGTTCTGATAAGAGCTGTCCTTGAAAAAGAGCAGTTCCTGTCAGAGCTCTTTCAGCCCCACCTACCTCACAGGGTGTCTGTTGTGGGGAGGGGAAGGGAAAGGAGTTTGTAAGCCGCTCTGAGACTCCTTTGGGTAGTGAAGGGCGGGGTATAAATCCAGTCTCCTCCTCCTCTTCTATTTGCTTTATTTTTTGTGTCAAGTGCAATATCACTTGGTTCTCCATTGTCTTGCATTATAGTCATTTGTCCTTAGTTAAGTCCCTAACAATCTGGTCTGTATCTCTTTGTATTGTGTTTATTTAGTTGGAATTAATTTCACTGGTAGTTTTGTGGTATAAATTGTGAAACTAGCTCTTGTTTTATAAAATATATTTCTTGCTCCATCTGCTTGCAATGCTGTGATGGGGCAAGAAACCAAGAAGGAGGGAAAGGAACCTGGCATGTACAAATTTGTACAAGGAGAGAGACCACTGGTCTACATAGCCCAGCATTGTCTACTGTGACCGACAGCAGCTGTCTGTGGACTCCCACCAAGTTTTTCCCAGTCTGCTAACAGAGATAGTTCAACTGCAGATGCCAAGGATTCGGGGTGCACAATTTTTTTAGTGTGTGTTTTTTCATTTTTGTTTTCCATTCATTTTAACGGAAAACACACTGCCAGCTGTAACATTTTCCATTCAATCTGCATGACGGTCTTTGGGATTAAAACTTCACCCAATGTATCATCCTGGCCAAAGTTTAGACAGATGAGGGAGAATCATCCCTGGTATTGTAAGCCATTTACATTTCTGTATGGCAGAGTTGGCACAGATTAGGGTTGCCAGGTCCCCTCATCACTCCAGCGGGGGGACTTGGGGGGCGTTCTGGGGGTGAGTGGGAATGCCCCAAGCCCCACCCCCAAGCCCTGCTTGCAAGAGCAACCACCCGCCCGGCCACCTCTCTTCCTCCCCTCCTGCACAATTTAAAGGGCTTCAGCTGATTGGCGCGTGCCACATGGTCCCTGCCGATCAGCTGAAGTCCTTTAAATCGGGCAGGAGGGGAGGGAAAGGGGTGGCAGGGGGATCATTCTTGGGGGCGGGGCTTCCCCTGCCGGCCAGCTGGCTGGGGGCAGATTGGATACCCCAAAAGTGGGTGAACCCGTGCCCAGACTTGAGGGCTGGCAACCTTAACACAGAGTTGTATAGTATTGGCAGAGTAATTAACACAGCAATGGTGCACAACCTGATTAAAGGTTTATTTAGGAATTAATGTACTTGATAGGAAGGAGAAGAGGCAGAGATAGGATCCTAACTACATCTCTAGCTGAGAGAGAGGGTAAGATTGAGTGTGGCACTTCTGAGAAGAAGGGGGAAACTGACCTAAGAGTAGCAATCTGGAGACAAACTGACACTTTAACAGGAGAGATAGTGCTGACCTCACTATCCTATCTAATTGTCTCTTTGCTGCCCCCTGCAGGGTCTTCTTTGTAAACAAGACATTGCCTTTTCCAACATATGCTAAGAGTGCTGGCAGTGTTGCGTGGTAGAGGGTGATTTACTTCCAACACTCCAAAGAAGGGAGATAGCATAATATAGTGGGCTCAAAGTCTTGCATTTAGCATGCCAAGGAAGGCAGGTTCCATGACAGAACAGGCCGCAGAGGATTGCCTTTTGACCACCAGCAGAGTGCAGAAAAAATGCTTGGCAGAGTTGCACCATGGGGAAAGGAAGATGTTTGTTGGCTGTGAAGCTAGGCTTTCTGGCACCCTTGGTAACACTTTCCCCCCCAAGATTAAGTGCATCGTTTTGAGGGAAGAAGACAGTGAGAACTTTGCAGCAGCAGGCAAGAGCATTCAGGTGCAGTGCCAGAAGTTGCAGGAATGGGGAGGCTCAGTGCGGGCAGCCTTAGGAGCAGAAGTGTACCTACTGCCAAAGGCATTGGCCAGGCTTCCCCAGCCCCTAGCAAACATGACTGCGAGAGTAGCACATAGGAGGACTAGGTCAAGAAGACTTCACTAGGAGGACTCTGGGCACGATAAGGAGAGGTTTGTGGGGAACATCTCTTTTATTAAGTACATCATCAGATGTGAGGGGATCCTTGGCCTTGAGGAGCCCTCTCAGTTTCTTCAATCAACTATTTATTGTTTTTGCTGTTTTTGCATTCGGAGTCATAAACAGCAAACCCTCGTCCCACAATAAACCTCATTCCACAGGAGAACATGGAAAAATTTAAAGGCTGCTACTGCAAAACTTGTCATATGATTTGACAATAGCTGCTAGAAATTTTGCCACACACAGGGTAGTTTATTTTTCTTTGTCTCTAAGTAACCAGGATGATTTTGCTTCTGGATAGAGGAGGTCCTGATTAAATAAAGGGGAGATCAGTTCATCTCTTAGAGGTGAAAATTTGGGACAATCAAGCAGATTATGATCCACAGAGTCAATTTTACTGCTGCCACAATTACAGAGTCGATCTGAGTATGAAATTTTCCTGACACCACAGCTGAAGGTAGGGCATTCAGGCGCACTAGCATGAATGCCCTTCTGTACTTTGGAAGAATGATCTCAGGTAGTTTGGCATTTTTGTTGGAGGCTGAATGCCTACTGAAAAGGTTGAAAATAAATGCACAAGCAAAATAGCAAGTATATAATAATCATATAAGCATAACAGCAAGTATAATATGAATCAATTGGCCAAGGTGCAATAATAAAGCATAATAGAAGCACAGTCTACAGTCTTTCCATGCGTCTACTCCAAAATAGAAGCAAATATCAGAGTCCAAATTGAGGTGTAAGTCATCAAATGTTCTGAGCCATAAAAAGCCGACGTGTAATCCGGATGCCTGATGCCGCGTTTCGAATAATTCTTATTCAAGCATGGCTGTAATGGGACCCAATCTCAAAAACTGGCATATACTAAGCCAGAATGGTCAGTCAAGGAGGATTAAGGGTCCTCTGTGGGCTCTAATCCATGTGCTGTCATAGTGTCCGAGGAGGTTTAGATCTGGGTTTGATTTTAGAGTCCTAATTTTCAAATGGAATGCCCTTCCCCAGGTTGTTGCTCCATAAGACATCAACTATTTTTGCAGGCTGCTCAGAGTCGAAGTCAGTAGGGGGGGTCCAGGGGTAGGGAATGCCACATCTGCTATAGGAACCACTTTTGTTTGAAGGAGAAACCTTTGCTTTCAGATTGGTTGTTTGGTTTGAGGAAAGGAAGTTGATAGGTCTGATCCAGCGTGGCTCTTCTTATGTTCTTACTATGTTTAAAAGAATCATGGTACCATCTCTCTAGGGATCAGGTGAAGGTACAGCTGGGTGGACAGTGGGTCCTACTGTGTCCGTCACTAGTGAGATTTGGAGCAGTCAGCATGCACTGCATAGCGTATGTACTGTCCCTCACTATACTGAGGGAGCCGTTAGTAGGCCCAGCTGAGACTCTGGGTCTTCACAGAACCATGTGATTACCAAAAACCTCCAGACCATGAACCTCATGGTGGAGGGGCTGCAATTCATGGAAGCAGCTGTTGATGGGGCTACCTGGTGACAGACTGTGGCAGCAAAATGTCTTTAGACACTGGGGGATAAGAAATTTGTGCGTGCAGTGGTACTGCTTGACCATAACCAGTGGGACACGGTGGCAATGCAAACCCTAAAGCAAGTGCTGCCACTGCCTCCACGAGCCACATCATCTCTGTCTAAAGGTGTAGGACAAAAGTTGGCAGGATTCCTTACTAGGCATGGGTCAGGGCCAAAGGAGCCCAACTTTGATCTAGAGATATTGGGCCTGGTGCAGAGGGCGAAGGAGTAAATAGCACGGTGACAGAGTGTATGTGTTGGCTTCCATGGGTGACTTGATCAGAGGGAGGAGAGGGAGAGCCACCACCCAATCCATCTGCCCGTTCTGTGACATTGGTGTGGGAGTTCGTTTTCCATTCCTTTTCCTTTAGTCATTAGTGTACGTATTTTCTTTTAGTCGTTAGAGCAGAGGTCCATCAGTGGCTATTAGACACAAGGTATAGATAGGAACTCTCAGTCTGGGGCAAGTGATGCTCTGTATAATTCTTGGTGCTTGGGGGGGGCAACAGTGGGAGGGCTTCTAGTGTCCTGGCCCCACTGCTGGACCTCCTGATGGCACCTGGTATTTTTGGCCAATGTGTGACAAAGTGTTAGACTGGATGGGTCATTGGCCTGATCCAACATTGGCTTCTCTTACGTTATATTCTTATGTATTGCCCCCCTCCTGTGTTTCTGCCTGCCATCTGGTTGGGGTGTCTCTCTTTGTCCTCTCCTTGCTTGCCTCTTGGTAGTTTAATCTTGTAATAACTACTAAAGGAAAGGAAATGGAAGAAAATATCAAAGAATAGAATAGCTCAGGTAAATAGGCACCATTTCAGCTTCTTTAAGCTATGGAACCTTCAGTGTTATTGGTGGGAACCACTCTGTACAAAGCCATCATCACAATTCTTTTCTGTTGCAAGATTCCCCCCCCCGATAATTGATGATTGCATGTTTGTTTAATCTTACCTGATTCTGTGACTTTCATATCCTTATGTAAACTGCCAGACTTCAAGGGACCTCGTAATGGCACCTGGGTTTTGGCCACTGTGTGACAGAGTGTTGGACTTGATGGGCCGTTGGCCTGATCCAACATGGCTTCTCTTATGTTCTCTTATGTTCTTATGAAGTGGGCGCAAATGGAATATGAAATACTAGCAATAAAGCCCGTTGTGAAAGCAATACAACGGGATCTAGAAAGAGGCTCTGGGGGAGTGCTTTTGCTTTGGGCAAACAGTGTCAATTTGCTGTGGTGACCTCAGCAGGGTATAATGACAGAGTCCACTGTTTTCTCCAGAGGAACTGATCTCTGCTACCTGAAGAGCAGTTGTAATTGTGAGTGATCTGTAGCCCTCACCTGGAGATTGGCAGCAATTGTTACCCAGGACAAAATGGCTGGTTTGGAGGGTGGAGTTGGCAACCCCATCTCCTTCCCAGCTAACCATCAACCTACCATTATCTGCCCCTTTGACTTCAGCTGACGTCTGCCCTCCCTTCTGCAGAGCAGTTGTAATTCTGAGTGCTCTCCAGCCCTCACCTGGAGATTGGCAACAATGGTTCCCTATGTGGGACTGATTGGTTTGGTGGGTGGAGTCTATGGCAGTGTACCTGTCTGAGGTCCCACCCCTCCTCAAACCTCACCCTCTTCAGGCTCCATCCCTCAAATCTCCAGGAATTTCCCATCTGGAGTTGGCAACCCTATCAGGACTGGCCCCAATGTGTTTTCTCCCAAAGGCCAAAGTAGGTGACAGGACCAAGCTTAGTTGCCTACCAACAGGCACTGAGGGGAATGTAGGGTTGCCAGCTCTAAGGAGGGAAATACCTGGAGATTTTGGGGGTGGATTCTGTAGAGGGCAGCATTGGGCAGGGGGGCAGAAGGACTCAGCAGGTATAATGTCATAGGGTCTACCCTCCAAAGCATCCATTTTCTCCAGGGGAACTGATCTCTGTCATCTGGAGATCAATTGTAACAGTGGGAGATCTCCAGGTCCCACCTGGAGATTGGCAACCCTAGGGGAAAGTCAGCTGCACAGCAGGGGGTTGAAGAGAATGGTTTGATGGCTGCTGGGCCAAGATTGGCAACAATAGTTCCCCAGGAGCCCCATCGTAAATGCACCAAACAATTCCTAAAGATTTTCCAAAACACTACTCTGTCAATAAATTGCAACACTTTGAATTAGCACCAAAGCTTTAAGAGCTCTCCAGCTGTCACCTGGAGACTGGCAACAGCTTGTCTGGAGTGTGGGCAGTATGGCATTGTATCTGTCTGAGGTCCCCCTCTTCCTCCTCCTCCTCAGACCCCACCCTCAGCAGGCTTCATCCCTAAAATATCCTGGAAGTTTCCAACCTGGAGTTGGCAACCCTATGGGGGGGGGGAGTTTGAGGTGTGGAATGGAGTGAGGTCCAATCAGCTTCCATATGCAAAAGACCTTAAAACGCTGGGCGGGACTGCACAAAGCAGCCAGTCAACCCAGCCAGCGTCTTCTGAGTGGCAGTTCTTCCGGCCAAACACTAAAGGAGTGCATTTTGGAATGTTGGACTACGGCTTTATATATAAGGAGAGATGTGGCAGCAATATGTCCCATTCCCATTTGTTTTTGGTACACAATTCTCTCCCTCCATTCAGTTCTTTTATTCATTTGCATTCCACCAGGGTTTGATTTGTGCTTTATCTCAAAGCTATGGGCCCACCTTATTACTTGTGATTTCTTTTCCCCAGAAAAGTTGTAAATACCGAATGTTTTGAATTTACTGTTTTAGAAATAAAAGGATCTGATTTAGGTATTCTTTTTCCCCTCAGGACAACATGAAACTTGAAGAGATCACTGATTCTGCTTCTGCACTTATCATGGCATTGATTAGAGACAGAAATCCTGCCTTCGTTGGCCAGCTTCTAGTAGCATGAGAGAGAAATGCTAAATTCTTTGCCAAACTTTCAAGCAGGAGTTCTGAAATCTTTTGCTGATTAATGAAAACATGGAATGTTTAAAGTTGCAATTACAATCTAGTACCAGTGTATTTTGAATGTCAGTGGTTATTTAGGAGAGCGGTTTTATGTGAAACAGAAGTTATTATAAGGTGTACTGGGCTTTGTTGAATGTTGCCTTAACTGCCTTTGTACAGAGTATGTGGCTAAAATATGATAGTGTGTTCTAAGGGGCTATCATCGGAGTTATTTATTTCAAAATGTTATGGGCATGGTCCAGTGAAGCACTTTAAGGCATGTTTCTTCCAGTAAGAGATATTTTAAGTATGTATTTAACACTCCCATTTCTATAGACCTTTTCCTATGGGACTCTCAATTCAGGAAACATTTTTAGAGCTCATAGCGATTCAAACAATGTTGCTCTTGTGACCTCTTAGAAATGACCCTTTAAAATGGAACTTCACTATAAATTCATATTAATCAGTGTCTGTCCATTTTACTGTTTCTACACCTTGAAGTATGAAAAATCCACAAGTAAACACATCACAATGATCGTATATTTTGATCTTATGTAGGTTACACCTATGGAATGTCTTATTAGAAATCTGATGTGTACAAACTTACATAGTTATTGTCTTCACTATGCATTATCTCACTCTGTTTCCTTCCCTTAAGAAATTCTGTTTTATATCTTTTTATGCATGAAGCTGATCCTCCACTGGAGTGAATGAGGAAGGCTTCATGGGTTCACGGTGTGCATTTGAGCCTCTGAACCAGAAGGAATCACTGACTTCAAGAGACAAGAGTACAATCTTGCCATCACCCTTAGGCTGACTTCACACTTTATGGAAGAGCTATGGGTATATCTAATGCTGTATTCTTACTTTGAAGTTTATGGTTCATTATTTTTCAGTTCCTACCTGTGAATGGTAATCCCTTGTTGTGCACTATTAACAATTCATTGTCAATAAGTAAACTTCAGTTTTGTTTGTGTGACTTAATGCTTTATGCAAAGGCTAAACAAGCCTCTAAGAGAGAAAAAAACCTGGTTAATGCTTAATAAGTACTGCAGAGTTTTATTTTCGTATTCATTTGACCAGTGTTGTTAGTTCTATCATTTATTCTTTTGAACATCCAGAAGGAAACAACAAATGTTGCTCTGCAAAAATAAATGTTTCATTTTAAAGGGTCATTTCTCAGGGATATCAGGAGCAACATTGTTTATATAGGGATACACATTTTTAAGTTATTGTTACATAAATCCAATATGTTGGATACTAAGAGTGTAGTCCTAAGCGAAGTCACACCATTCTAAGTCCTTTGAAGTGAAAGAGTCTAATTCAGTTTAGGACTGAAGCACAAGAAGAGTTTGGCTTGCACAATGTGTCTCACTTCCTTTTTCCCTGCAAAGCCGCCTAAAGATATGGAGGGACCCTTAGGAACAGCAAATGATAGGGAGTAGGAGGCAACTGGAAGGAGAAACTCACTTAAATCATAGATCCACCACTGCAAGCAAAAGCATCTTCCATTCATGAAAGACAAGATTTGGATCTAACCTTACAGAAGCTAGCCATCTAAAATAATAGAAAATTATAACAACAAATACATGGGATGTTTTGACTGTCTCCCATAAACAGAAGCTGCCACATCCTTGTTGATGTCTCTTCTCTTTTGCTTTTTTGCTACTTTTTGTCTGCTTCACAAAAACGAGTTAGCTGTTTTTATTTTTGCTTGTAACTTATGCAGTTGGGCAGCGCTGGAATTTAGCCTGGTGAAGGACCTCCATGAAGGTCAATTACACTAAATGCTGATTCTCAAGCTGTCTTAATGGTGGGACTGGAAATCAGCGCACGCAGCATGGCAATGTTACTTTTATATCACAATCATATAATAAAGCTTGGTAGCACTGAAAGCAAACATGTTACATCTAATCGCTATCTTCTACCTACTGTTTTGTGCTGGAATAGAAATTTTACAAATTAAGTCTAAAGAATTATACATGAATACATTTGCATTTAAAATTACGGTTCATCGTTGTGGCTTCTGCGCAGGCCCACATGGGGTCTGCATGGTCATCACAGGACAGCCACGAAAGAGCTAACAAGCTTTCTAGAGCCTGTGCGTGCTCCTCCCCACCCCTGTCTTGGTTAATCCCTTTTCCTGCCCAAAGGGTCACATGATGGGAGTGGGGTGAGCACTCTTCCCTCCTTTTGCTGCTGTGAGGAGAGCACAAACCTTTCTTTCCTCCATTTTTCTTCTTCATCGCTGTGAGCACTATTTGCCTAATGACTTATTCAAGATCATAAATCTTAATAGGAACTACATTTGGAGCAAAGGCCAAGTTTGGCCAGGATGACCCAGTTCTGCAAACTTTCCTCCAGTTCAGTAGGGGATGCCAGATCCTCCAGGCTTCCATGCAGTGTTTAACTTCCTATTAGTTACAGGAGCTGTGGTGGCTCAAGTGGTTAAGATGCTGAACTGCAGGCTGTGGAAGGTCGGTACTTCAGCAGTTCGAGACCCGAGTGTGCCGCATGACGGAGTGAGCTCCCGTCTCTAGTTCCAGCTCCTGCCAACCTAGCAGTTTGAAAGCAAGAAATTGCAAGTAGATAAATAGGTACCACTTCGATGAGAAGGTAACAGCGTTCCGTGCGCCTTGGAGTTTAGTCATGCCGGCCACATGACCACGGAAATGTCTTCAGACAGCGCTGACTCTTCGGCTTTGAAAGGGAGATGAGCACCACAACCCTAGAGTCGGATTTGACTGGCTTTTGAGCAAGGGAACCTTTACCTAAGTGACAGAGATATTGGTAGGCCTCATTCTGGTGCCTTTTCCATTTCATCTGCAGTCAAGTGTTCCTAGCCTGACCGAGATGCCCCATGCCTGGAGCCTCTTGCCAGCTGATCCACTTCTTCCAACCATTAGTTATCATTTTTCAACTTAGAATATTAGAGTCAGGCCCCATTGTGCTACCTCTGCTGCAAGGCATCCATGACATTTCCAAGGGAATCTGGGATAAGCCTTTGTCATCCCCAGCTTTGGCTAAGAAGTTAGAAAATGTATGCAAAATCAGAGAGGACGGAGCCAGCTACCTCTTTCAACATCCACAGGCTAATTCCTTGGTCCCAGAAGAACTGCCCACAAAGGGTAGAGCTGGGACACACTCTGCACCTTTAGACAAAGTCTGTTCTTCTGGTGCAATGGGACTACATGTCTCCAGTTTCATTGCTGTAAGGAGCCATTACAAAATGTTGGTGTGGGATCATATGTGTCAATTTGTCAATTCCCTGCCTGAGGATAAGAAACCGCTGATGAGGGTATTACTCCTGGAATGCCAAAAGTTAAGCAAACCGTTAAATGCAGCCAGACATGCAGCTGACTGTCACAGCATAGTTACGGCATCAGAAATTACCCTGCATAGACACTCCTGGTTAAGATCCTACTTTTTCCTGCAGGGTACTAGGACCAAAGTGGAAGACCTTCCATTTGAAGATCAAGAGCTGTTCAGTGCCCAAACCTAGATCATATTCAGAAAAACAAGCTCACTGCTAAGTTATTGGGCATGACATTCTCCACTTCTTAGCCATATAGACAGAGATATCCCCCCAAATCCAATCAAAGGGATCAATCTCCTGGACCATACAGGTTCCCCGATTACAGATTTCAGGCACCCCAGAATCCACAGCAAACATACAGGGCATTCCAAAACCAGAACCCCCAGGGTGTGATCCCTTAGCTCAAGGGGGGAAGCATTCAAGCCAAACCCCAAGGGAACACAACCTCAGGGGATCAGCCCCCAGCCTGACTAGCAAGTCAAATTTTCTTTTTGGACCGGTTGTCCCAATTTTCACACATTTAGTTGTCTATTATTGATGGTCCTTGGGTTATTTCTGTAATAAATAAGGGTTATTTCATTGAGTTTGATTCCATGCCTCCACTCCATTCCACTGTGCTTTCTGCAGCATCCCTGCAGCTTCCTCTCACAGGAAGGTTCCTCCCCTTTCCAAAGGGGCTATTCATCAGTTGTCCTCCACAGCCAATGACAGGGGTTTTCTCCAGATTTTTTTTTTTGCCATCAATAAAAAAGGACAGTGGGAAAAGGCCCATATTGGACCTCAGAGCCCTGAACAAGCACGTCCAAATTTTGGATGCTTTCCCTCCAAGAATTACTACCTCTCCTGCAAAATGAGTCCAGCACGAATTTTTTTATGGCAAGGCCTTTGAATACACAGTCCTCCCATTTGGTTTAGCTACAGCACCTACAATGTTCACTAAGTGCATTTCTGTCATAGTATTATCTCACCTGAAGCTAAAGGGGTGTATTATTTACGCCTACCTCAATGACTGGCTTTTTATTAGTAATCCCGAGGAATTTAGGCCATTATTGGTCTGGTCCAGAAGTTTTCTGCCAACAGGTTTCAATTGCCTAAGGCCATTCAGGAACTCCTAGGCTACATGGCTTTGACTACAGCGGCCATGCCTTTTGCTAGAGTGCACATGAGAACCCTTCAAAATTGGTTCCTGTGGTCTTTTAAGCCTCATTCACATTCTCAATGGAAAAAGTTTTCTACTCTGGTGGTCTATTCCATCTAATTTGACATTAGGTGTCAAATTTTGGATCTGTTTTCACAGATGCCTAGTGGGTTGAGCTCATTGTGGCACTCACACTGTTCATGGGTTATGGTCCAGTTCAGAATCTAGACTTCATATTAATTTGCTAGAACAAAGAGCTCTTGTTTGTTTGTTTCGACATATTCCAGATTTCAGCTGTGACTGAATATAGTCTATTCAGCATTAGCTGAGAGCAGTTTGAGCACAGACAGAGAACTGGGGGGGGGGTTGGCAATGAGGTTTGGGTAGTAGAAGACTCCCATTCAAGCCAAAGGAAAGGGAATAGATCTTCTAGAGAGAGAAGAAGAATTCCTACCTGGTCAAACAGGGAGAGTTATCTCTGTGGAGTACAGAGATCCCTGGTCTGGTTTGATTAGACCAGGGCAGACCTTAAAAGTCAGTTAAAAACTCAAAAAGAGTACTGGTGTTCCAAGAGAAAGGGTTTCGGTACTGGAAAGAGAGTACCAGCCTTCTGGAGACCAAAAGAGTCAGAGATTACTCAAAGTGAACTATAATATTTGGGGAAACACTTGAACAAAAGCCTCACAATATAAAGATCTAAGTAATTGTGAATAATTTAAGAACCTCTTATTAGCCTGATGTATAAGAACAAAAGTCTGTGCTTGTACTAGTTTTACCTCAGCAATTTCAACCAATGATTTCACCTGACCTTTCCCCTCAATGTTAAATAAAATTTGTTATTTCTGATTTTTAAAACATCCCAAGTGCGATTTTCAAGGGTTTATGTTAAAAGGTGATCCTATCCTTTCCCTCAGGTTCCTAGGCTGAGCAAATAGCCAATATATATTACTGACACAGGGTGGGACAGCCAAAGTTTCTTCAGGGGAGAAGAAAATACATAACCAGGGCTGCTCAGTCAGCGAAGGGACAGAGAAATGGAGGGAAAATCTTGCCTCTGGGGGAGGGAAGTGGAAGGTGTGCACCATAGCCACCTTTTCTGTTCCAGGGCGGCAGCAGACGAGCTCACTGGGGGATGCATTCCAGCTATATTGGCATGGCACCCTATTCTACACCTTCCCACCTATTGGTATTTTGTACAAGGTCCTCACGAAAATGGCAAATGACAGGACTTCCTGCATCTTCCTCATTCCATTTTGGCCAATGGGCGTGTGGTACCCAATGTTGTGGAATCTGTCAAAGGGAGTTCACAAAACCTTCCCCCAGCCACAACCTCCTTCATGTAGGTCCTGTTTTACACCCAAAATCCGGTCCTTACGCCTGTCAGCATGAGTGATATGACCTTAGATGGCTACTCTCAGAGGGCCACAGAAGTGATGACCTCAGCAATTTCAACCAAGTCCAGGATAGGAGGCTTTCCACACACAAATGCTGCTAAGTGGAAGAAATTTTCAGATTGGTCACTGCATCAAGATCTTGACCGTGTAAATCGTGCTTTGCCCCGCCCCCCGAAATTGCTGATGATGAAAGACACAGGCTTGGCTTTGTCTTTTCTTAAAGTTCATATGACTTCAATTTTGGCCTTTCATAATACTGTTGGTAATTCCTCGATGTTCTCTGCTCCAGAATTCCGAAAATTCCTACAGTTTGTATAACCTGCACCCTCCGGCTATCCATCCCCTCCCACAATGGAGTTTGTCTCTTGTTCTATCACAATTAATGCATAAACCTTTTGAACCAATGGCAATGTCTGATTTGTCCTTTTTGTCATACAAGACTGCCTTTCTAGTGGCTATCACCTCCACATGTAGGATTAGTGAGTTGAGTGCCCTGTGACCCACCCTTCACTAAATTGTATGCAGATAAGAGCGGGGAATTTCACATTACCCGTCTTCTCCCGGTTTCAAGCCGGGAGTCTTCCGTTTGCAGATGAACCGGTAGAGGGCTGCCGTTTCACACACGGCTTGCCCCTACCGGAAAGGAGCCGATTCAGAAGCGGTTCGGCGTTTCACACACGCACCGCTTTGTTTCCCCATGGTTTTTTTTTAAAAAAAGCCCGTCTTATAGCGATATATCGATATACCAGTATTCCAATGTCTTCCAATGGGATCGGTATAGCGTTATATCGATATATCAATATAAGCCGAACGTTCAAAAAAAAAAAAAAAGCCCGCACGGCTGAAAAAAGGCGGGAAAGAAGCGTATCGGAACCGGGAGAGGGAACGGGAGCCTCCTTGGAAGCGGTTGACAGGTAAAACGCTTCCCTCCCGGTTCCTAATCGGAAGTTTTTTGGGGAATTTCAGACAGGTGCTTTCTCCCGGTAGGGAACCGATTCTCAACCGGGTTCTATCTGAAATGACAGACCAGCACCCGGTTGAGAATCGGTTCCCTACCGGGAGAAAGCACCTGTCTGAAATTCCCCAGCGTTATGAGGCCTAGCCTTGATTTCTTACCCAAAGTGGTCTTCAGGTTTCACATCAACCAAGATATAACTTTACCAGTTTTCTTCCCTTCTCGTACCTCCACTGCTGAAAGAACCTTACACACACTAGCTGTGTCAGAAGAGCACTCTTTTATTTAAAGGATACAGAACAGTTTAGAAAAGACAAACACCTGTTTTTTTGTTTGTTTTGAAGGGGCCAATAAGGGAATATCAGCATTCCCTCAGTCAATATGTAGATTAATTTAATTTATTTGAACTTGTATACCGCCCTCCCCGCAAGTGCGCTCAGGGCGGTTTACATCAATATCATATATAAAAAAAATGATAGTAATAACAGATTAAAACAAGATAAAATCACAGATCATTATTCACAAACTACCATGTAAAATAACCAGTTCAGATGTCAATCATATTTTAAAATAGCAGTGGTGCCCGATGTCAAATTAGAACTAGGCCGCTGGTGGGGGGTTGGCCAGGAAAAGGGAGGGACGTCTGCCACCTCAACCAAAAGCCCAGTGGAGGAACTCCATCTTGCAGGCCCTGCAGAACTATAGTAAATCCTGCAGGGCCCTGATCTCATGTGGGAGCTCATTCCAACGGCCAGGGTCAAAAAAGCCTTTAACACGATTTAACACGTGGTTAACACGATCAGGACAGCATACACTGCAGCTTGTCCCATCAACATCAGAGCACATTCCACCAGAGCTCAAGCTTCTTCAGCAGCTCTCTCATCTTGCATGGCACTGGATGACATATGCAAAGCAGCCACATGGTCAATGCCATCCACCTTTGTATGACACTACTCCTTGGATGTGGATGCTTGAAACAAGGCATCTGATGGGAAAGTGGTCCTTAATCATCTTCTAATCAGCCCACACCCACCTCTGCGGTGAGTAACCTTGCTATTCTCCCATGTGGGACTGCACAGGAGCCATGGCGATGTAAATGGGGTTGCCCTTACATGTAACCATTGTTCATTGAGTGGTCTTCTGTGCAGGCACATATCCCTACCTCCTTTCCCTGCTGTGGGCTGTTTATCATTTTAGGTCAATCATAGCCCTCACAATGGCAAAGGGAGAACTAAGGGAAGAGTGTTTGCCCTGTCATGTGACCCTTTGGTCAGGAAAAGGGATATATTGAGATGGGGTGGGCAGGAGCACTCACAGGCTCTAGAGAGATCTTTGTAAGGCTTATTAGCTCTTCCGCGGCTGGCCTGAGACTGTGCAGTCCCCATGTGTGCCGGCACAGAAGACCACTTGATGAATAACGGTTACAGATAAGGGCAATCCCACTTGTCTGTCTACAGCCACTCTCTTTTAGCTACTCCTCCGGAATTTGTTGCTTTTTATTGTTGAGATGCCACAGGATTACCAAATTGTATGTGCCAGTCAAGAATAACTTGGGCAGCCAAAAGCAATGGCATGAAGGCAATAGATATGCAATTTCATTTATCAGTGTGTTCAAGGCTGCCCAAGGCCTTCTGTGACATCACAGCAAAGCAGCTAATGACAGCACAGCAGGAAGACAAGTCAAATACTAGTGTGTTTCCTTAAGCACCTTATTTTATATCACATTGAACCCTATCTATTACCAGGGCAGCCTCAACAACAATGGTGGTGGCACTATTATCAGGTTTGTTTTTAAAATAGACATCGTGGATTGGGGAAGCAAGAGGTCAGGAATGAATTTAGTCTAGGCTTGTGAAATCAAAACTTCAAAAATCATAGATCTAATTATGAACCTGGCCCCGGAGTGAATCAAAAAGAACCCAGAAAATGGGGCCAGGTACAGATAGTGGCACTTCTCTGCAGACATTGGGGACTCCCCAGGTTTGCAAAGAATAAAAAAAAGAAAAAATGCTGCAAGATCTGGGCTGCTATTTTGAGAAATATGTGCCAGGGGAGGAGAAGCAGCAGGAGCTGCTACTGCTGCCTGAGGCTGGTGGGAAGAGATGGCTGCACTTCAGGCAGGTGGGAGGGGGAGCTCAGGGATGGAGAAGCAGGAGATGTCGCTCTCCCCTCCGCCACCATATGAGCCAGGCACGGGGAGGTGGCAACACTGAGAGCAGGTGGGCCAGCCAGTAGGTGGGTGAATGCAGTGTGGTGAGCAGGCAGAGGAATGGGAGTTGCTGCCTTGCCCCTGCCCACCGCCATATGAACTATGCAGGTGGAGACATCAGTGCTACAAGGAGGTGGATGGGGGAGGGGACAGCCACTGCCAGCAAGGAGTGAAGGGTGGGATCCTCCACACGAGTCTTGCAGTTCCCCTGTCTGTAAAATTCTAACTTACAAATATGCTGTAAACAATGCAAATCAATGCTGTGCTGGATAGGAGTTTTAATGTAACCTAATATTAACACGTCTTTCAGAAATATTCTGTTTGCTTATCTTTTAAACAATCCACCTGGGTCTATATTCCTCTCTGACAGTTCAATTGCTTAGATCTAATCCCAGTAGTCTCCTTTTTCAAATGAACATATTACTGAATGTTATTGACTTGAAATACCTGACCTGAGGAATAAAAGATGTTTTGTATAACTTTGATAATAATGCTATTCAATGCTATTTCCTCTTGATTGTTTCAAGGATGGCTTGTTTGAGCCCATAACTAACTTTTGCCTCTGAATAAACTTGGACACACGCCAGCAGTGCAGTCCTGTGCAGAGGTAAGTCTAGTCTAAGACCATTCAAATACAAGGTCTTAGACTGGAGTAACTGTTTAGGAATGCACTGCAAGATGTATAAATGAAATAACTCCCTTTAAGGACTCCAGTTGATAGTATTTTCTGTGATTTGCTGACTTTTATGTTGGTGCCATGTGGATTCAGTTAGACAAGTTCTGTTGCTCATGCCCAGCTCCACTAAGATGGATTTCTATGAAGTTATCTCCAAGCAAAACTTACTTCTATTCTTTTGCTCTTCCTGCATGGTTTTTCCATTTACATATCCCCCTTGTTGTTATAAAATGATCACTGGATTTGTTGTGCAAGGAACACAGCTTTCTTCTTCTTTTTGATAGTGATAGAACATGCTGTCAAGTCATAGCAGACTTTGTGGTGATCCTGTAGAGCTTTCAAGTTAAGAGGGGAACAGAGGTGGCTTGCCATTGTGTACCTCTGCATAGCAACCCTGAAACTCCTTAGTGGTCTCCCATCCAAATACGAACCAGGGCCAACTCTGCTTAGCTTCAAAGATTGGATGTGCCTGGACCATCCAGGTCAGGATCTGGTTTTATAAAACCAGAGGGAATTTCTTTGTAGATGAAACGGAAGCTCTCATTCATGATGCCAATTTACAAATATTTGATTAGACGTCTGCAGTGCTGAAGAGCAGTTCTTGAAATATCTTGTTTCTGTTTTGTGCACATGCCATACCTTGATTTTGAACCTCTTTCTTGTCTTGAGTTGGCTACTTAGGTAATCTTTCTTAAGATATTTCCAAGGATGATCCATAGAACTCCAAATATGAGTGCTGAGATCTCTTTTTGAATAACCTTATAATCCTAGAAATATTATTTGTGCACTCACTGCGCTTTTGGTCTCCACCTACAACTAATTGCACATCGTTGCATGTGACTCGTTGGGCAAAAGGCTAAATGGGGATAGCAGTGGATGTGGTCCCTTCCTGGTGCATTCCTTCCAGTGGGATGTCCATCCACATATTGTCCCAACTGGTCAAGAAAGTGAGACTGGATTGGGAAATGAGAGCATTAGTGGTTGTTTCAGCAAGAGGGACCATTCCCTTTTCCAGCATCTACTGTGGGGCAAACCGCTTTGTGCCCTTTTAAAAGGTTGCGAATCCCCCCCCCCCACCAAAAGCAAGAGTGTGTTTTGTATGGGTGAAAGTGTTTGTGAAATGCGTACTTCCCCTTTTCAGCTCAGCACTAGAGTGAACTGATCAGAGAAATGGTAGATAAATGGGCATGGATGTAGCAAGACTCTGCCATGGCACTAAAAGCAAATGTTAGCAGTAGTTGATAAATCAGTCAATAGAATATCCCAATCCTGATCTAGTGGCATCCAGGAGAGTAGCTTCATGCAGAGGGCTGATGAGTTTGTGATCTAATGATTCAGAGTTAGGCATATACACTTTTGACAGATGACATAGAGGGAAACCACCTCATGCCAATTAGGGTTCAGTCTGGAAAGATGGGATTAATTCCATGTAGGACACAGTCACTTTCTGTGTTGAAAAACAAGTCGTAATTTTGTTGCTGTTCTCCTGCCAGGTTATTTGCAGATATCAGACCTCACACTAGGGTTGAAGCTGGTGATATTTTCACTCCACAGTTTTGAAAGAATGCACCAGCTCATGCCAAAACAATTGCCCCACCCACCATTACCAACTAATACAAGGGTGTAGCTGGCTGTGATAGCCCAATATGGAGAGAGAGGACAGGGCTTCTGGGAAGGAGGAGGTGATCTAGTCATCTTAGTGATAGACATGCCCCTTCCTTCCCTCATAGGGCACACAACAACTGACTGGAGAGGGGCTCATTAAGAGGAGGCTGTGGGGGAGAAGAGAAACAAGCGAGGGAGGGGTGGGCTGAAAGTATGCCTCTTACCCTCAGCTGGGCCAAATATGACTCTCTTTGCCCCAACTAAGAAGGAGGGGAGAGAAAGGGAAAGAAAAAAACAACCCAGTGACCAGAGCTCCACAGAGCAGCAAGAACCCTGAGGAACTGCTTATCTGGCAAGGCTGCTTGGAGGGACCTTGGGAAGCCCCCTCACCTTTGGTGACTGGAGTTCTGTTACCAAGAGGAAGCCTTTGAAATCAGTAAGGAATGTCCCACTTTGGCAGCCCTGGAGAATGAAGATTGTTATTGGTTTGTCATGCCCTTTCCTGCCCCTACACAGTAAACCACAACTGACGGCAGAGACTCAGGAGGAGGCAATTTCTTCTTCTGTTGGACCTGGAGGCTTCCAGCTGGGAGAGGCCGTGATGCTTGGTGGTAAGGCACTCCAGTCTGAAGCCCCCCCCCCCCCCCTGCTGCAAGAAGCAGGAGCAAGACTTCTGAACAGGGGAGGATGTTAGGGGCTCACCCCTACCTGTTAATTCTGTTTTCCCCACCACAGTGTCTTTACACTAAAGCTGAGTTTTCACTCTACCCTGGAGCACTGCAAAACCCCTGCTGCCCAAATCCAGCTCCACGAGTTGCATCCTTTTCACAAACCAACATGAGTACTTGCCTGCCACATGTACCCATTTACCCAACTGGCACAGCATATTAGAAATCCATCTCATGTCACCCAGCTGAGTTTTGGCTTAGATGTTGTCAGAAAAAGAGGTGGCGTGTTTTACGCTCTTCTTTACCTCAGCTGTCCTCCCTCCCCCCCCGCTGCCTCGAAGCCCCTGCCACTTTCGTTGTGCGTTGACATCCCACAGTCGCCCTGTTCTCAGTGGCCTGTCAGCTTCTCCCTGTCCTACTTCGTCCGCTTGCCTCTCTTCCGTGCAGCCCACCCTGCCTGACCTAAATGATCCCCTTCTGTGTTCTAATCCAGGGCCGTGGTCTGGCACAGGAATCCTTTTCCTTGCCTGCCTGGATCAGGAACTGAGGCTGTTGGGCTTTGGCACCTCTCTGCTCTGCTTGGTGGGGCTGGGAGCAGATGTCGCTTCCATTGCCAGTGGAGTCCAGATGATCAACAGCTGGCGGAAGGAACAGACCTTTAGCATGGGCAGCTGTTATGGTAGCGCTGTGCACCAGCAGTCAGGGAAATAAAATCCTTCTCCCTGGGGAATTAATTCTCCTCTCCCCCCCATAATTCTTTTTAAAACCATTTTTGCATGCCAGTAACAGATTAATGGGGCCAGCTTCAATGCACTCCAGACCTCCAACAGGTTTCTCTAGAAGTCACTAAGAAAACAATATTTAAAAAGCTTTAAGAGTTGAAATTGTAATCTCTTTTTTAACTATTTGGTAGGGAGAAGAAAAGGGAGGAAGGAAACCGACTGTCTCTAAAGGATTTGAGGAGCGGCCACTTAGCACCCATTCGAGGAAGTCATACTAAGCTGGAGAAAACAAACGTTTCCTTAATGCCTTGAGTGCACAGTACAAAAGGCACCTTCTCCCGCATTGTTTGAAATCACAACAATCCGTCATTAATCCAGTGTGTGTTGTGTGTGCCTCCATAGAGGATGCCACCCAGAGACTGAAGGGACATGAATTCTTCCTGCCCCCCACCCCCCGCTCCCCAGCAAGGTTTAAAATACAATGCCAGAATTACTGTATTTCCTGCTCTTAATGAATCAAACCAAATTGGTGGAAAAATATTGTCTGGCAGAAGGAATTTCTCAGAGACGTTTCTTCCTGTTCTTACCTTAGAAGTCCCAGCTAATCCCCAGCATGGGGTGGTAACGGTCCCCCTCTGAATTGGCCCCAGCCAAGGCTTGCCCTTATATAAAAATTAAGGGCATGAGAGTTTACTTTGGTGGGTAAGACAGACAGCCCTTGTTTGGTCACTCCATCCCAGCACAGGCTTTAACCTGCATCTACTGAAGGGCAGAAAGGGTCTCTGTGAGGAATCAGTAGTTCAGTTTCCATGTAGACTGACTGCAGCATGTGTAGCGGGAGGAGGGAGAAACATGGACAGGCGGAGCTGGAGCCTGCCATAGGAAGTAGCAGCCTTTAGCTTGTCCCCTGTAGTAAACTTACATGCAAGTATGCCTCTAAGTGAGACTTTACCATGCAAGTAAATTCCATGCTCTGTGTATAAGATAGGGTTACCAGCTCTGGGTTGAGAAATACCTGGAGATTTTGGGGGTGGAGTCCAAAACAGAGCTTCGGAGAAGAGACCTCAATGGGGTATAATGCCACAGAGTTCACCTTCTGAAGCAGCCATTTTCTCCAGATGAACTAATCTCTGTCACCTGGAGAACAGCTGTAACCCCAGGAGATCTCCAGCCACCACCTGGAGTAGGGCTGCCAAGTGGGGGTGGGGGGCGGGTAAACCCCAGCTTCGGAGGCCTGATTTCCGCCACCGCGGAATCGGGCCCCGGGGGGAACTCCGCCCCAGCATGCGCGTCACCCAGAAGTGTACTATAATTAGTTATGCCATGGCCCCGCCCCCAGCGTGCCTGCTGTCCTCCTGTCACTTCTGGGTGATGTGGATGCGGCGCATGCGCACTTCTCTCTTGTGCACACCCCCCCGACACCGGCCAGGAGCCCCCCACTCCCGGCGAAGATTCACTTGGCAACCCTAACGTGGAGGTTGGCAACATAATTAAGAACAGCCCTGCTAAATGAGACCAAAGGTCCACCTAGTTCAGAAGTCTCATAGTGGCTAACCTGATTTTTCTGGGAAGCCCGTAAGCAGAGCATGAAGACAGCATGCCTTTCCCTCCTGTTTTCCAGCCAGCAACTGGTATTCCAGGGTACCCTGCCTCTGAGCATGGTGGTTCTATTTCATCATCATAATGAATCGCCACAGATGGGTTTCTCCAGTGTGGCTTTGTTTAATCCTGTATCAAAGTAAGCTAAGCCTCTGGCCGCCACCATCTCTTGTGGCAGGGAATGCCGTAAGTTACTTATGTGTTGTCTAATTGTACAATAATTAGTTATGTCAAAGGGAGACTGTTAACTGGATTTCATATTGTATTGAACATATAAAATAACAAAAAAGCCAGGGACAATAGGAAAATTAAAAGACAGTGCAATATGCTTTACTCAGGGAACAAGCTATGCTGAACACAGGCCATTCTACAAGGTGGGAGTCACTACAGAGAATGTGTGTGAATGGCAGGTTGCTGATCTTACCCATTTACAGTGGCACCTTCAGTAAACTTTGATCACATTAGCAAAACTGTTGCATAATAGGAGAGGGGGTCCTGAAGGTGTATGGGACCAAGGCCACAGAGGACTTTGTAGGGGATATCCAGAACCTAAACTGAACCCGGAAACTGATCGGTAACCAATGGAGTGACTGCAGAGACTCCAGTGAACGGACATTCCACCACTTGCTCCTGTATGTTCCACTTGCTCCTGTGCTTAAGTGCTTAAGAGCAGTGAGGCCCGTAATTTCTGGGTGGCCAATTTTGGTATCAAAAGCTTCTCGAGCCCAGAAATGTTCCCAAACACAGTTCATAAGCCTTTCTCCTTTCTGTTTGTTTTTCCTGATGGTGATAGCTTTGGTGCCAATTTTTGACAATGTCATTGGGAGGACTATGACAGCCTAGCCATTCAGGAATCACATTTTTAAAAATTTCATTGTCATTCCTCCAAGGAGCTCAGGGTAACATAAATGTTTTTTCACATTTTACCTTCACAATTCTGTCAGGTAGGCTAGGCTGAGAGAGAATGACTAGCCCAAGATGCTCTAGGGCGCGTCAGTGGAAAAATGGGGATCTGAACCCCGGTCTCCGTATTCCTAGCTCAATGCTCTAACCACTACACTGGTCAGTTACCAAATAGCCAGTCTGACTTGACTGCATGAAATTATTTTTAAAAAACTTTTTATTTTGAAGTTTGATATATATGTAACACTAGCCTGATACCTGTGCTTCGCTACGGTATTTACGTTCTGTAAATCTGGTTATAATACTGATTATGCGAAATCTGAAATGTGACGTTTGATGTAGGAATTCTAACAGAGAAGACTGTAGTGTAAGAAATGAAGTGAGACATACGTACTTTCCCCCCCTCTACTGAAGGTCCTCTCTCTAGACCACATTGGTGGTTCTGCCCTCAGGTGCTAGGATCACCAGGCTGCTTGATGAATTCACTCTGGAGCAGGCCACATAGAACTGTCCATTTAAGAAGCAGTCGTCTGTTAAGTCAACTCCTGCTACCTTCCACGAAAGTGATGACCTCTCTAGTTGTGTTCCTGGATTGTTTTGCTCATATGGAGACTGTGTTGTTCTGAGCACCTCAGGGTGATCTTGCTGGTAGTTGGCCTGTGCAGCTATGTGCACTGCAGGAATACTATGTGCAAACGTCTTTGCCACATTCCTAAGTTGCCTCCTCTTGTAGCATTGGTGTATCTGGTTCAACATTTACCAGGAACTTTCTTGGGGGCAGTAAGAGGTGAGAGGTGTGAGGGAGTGGTGCTGTGGTGGACATTTCTTCAGATTCATGAGGGAGGCATGCATCAAAATGGCTCCTAGAAATGTCCTTTACTTTCTCCCCATAAACATTCATACCCTGGCCCTGCTCCTACACCTGACAGACAATCGCCTGTTTGGTGTTGGGGGGACTGTGTTTAAAGACATCGGGGAAGCTGGACCAGCAGCAGTGCTAAGGCAGTCCTGCTGAGCAAACCTTCCCGGTGACTGTAAGCATCCCATCTGCTCTCCTACACCTGACAGGCAGCTGCCTGTCCAGTGTAGGAGGGGGAGGAGTATTAGAAGCCACTGTGGAGGCAGGGCTGGCAGGATCACTAAGGCGTTACTGCTGGGGCAGGCTCTCTCGTGGCTTTGATCACCCTGCAACCGCTGCTGCACCTGACAGACAACATAAGAACATAAGAACATAAGAGATGCCAATGTTGGATCAGGCCAAAGGCCCATCCAGTCCAACACTCTGTATCCCACAGTGGCCAGAAATACCAGTGCCATCAGGAGGTCCACCAGTGGGGCCAGGACATTAGAAGCCCTCCCACTGTTGACCCCCCCCCAAGCACCAAGATGACAGAGCATCACTTGCCCCAGAGTCCCTATCTATACCTTGTGGCTAATAGCCACTGATGGACCTCTGCTCCATATGCTTATCTAATTCCCTTTTGAAGCCGTCCATGCTTGTAGCTGCCACCACTTCCTGTGGCAGTGAATTCCAAGTGTTAATCACTCTTTGGGTGAAGAAGTACTTCCTTTTATCCGTTCTAACCCGACCGCTCAGCAATTTCATGGAGTGCCCACGGGTTCTTGTATTGTGAGAAAGGGAGAAAAGTACCTCTTTCTCTACCTGCTCTTTCCCATGCATAATCTTATAAACCTCAATCATGTCACCCCTCAGTCGTCGTTTCTCCAAGCTAAAGAGCCCTAAGCGCCTTAACCGTTCCTCATAGGGAAAGTGTTCCAACCCTTTTATCATTCGAGTTGCTCTTTTCTGCACTTTTTCCAAAGCTATAATATCCTTTTTAAGGTGTGGTGACCAGAATTGCACACAGTATTCCAGATGAGGTCGCACCATTGATTTATATAGCGGCATTATGATATTGGCTGATCTGTTTACAATACCCTTCCTAATAATCCCCAGCATAGCATTGGCCTTCTTTATTGCAGTCACACACTGTCTCGACATTTTCAGTGAGTTATCTACTACAACTCCAAGATCTCTCTCTTGATCTGTCTCTGCCAGTTCAGACCCCATCAACGTGTATTTATAGTTAGGATTTTTGGCTCCAATGTGCATCACCTTGCACTTGGCCACATTGAACCCCATTTGCCATGTTGACGCCCACTCGCCCATCTTTGACAGATCCCTTTGGAGTGCCTCACAATCCTCACTGGTTTTCACCACCCTGAACAACTTCGTATCATCCGCAAATTTAGCCACTTCACTGCTTACTCCCAACTCCAAATCATTAATGAACAAGTTAAAAAGCAGTGGACCAAGTACTGATCCCTGTGGTACCCCACTGCTTACACCCCTCCACTGGGAGAACTGCCCATTTATACTCACTCTCTGTTTTCTATTAATTAGCCAGTTTTTGATCCATAAAAGGACTTGTCCTTTTATCCCATGATTTTTGAGCTTGCTTAGGAGCCTTTGATGAGGAACTTTATCAAAAGCTTTCTGGAAGTCAAGGTAAACAATATCTATTGGATCCCCCTTGTCCACATGTTTGTTCACCCCCTCAAAGAACATTAACCGCCTGTTAGGTGTAGGAAGTGGGAGAGTGTGTTGGAAGCCATTCCACCTCCTCTCCTACACATGTCCACTGTAGGAGGGGGAGTGGGGAGGAGTATTAGAAGCTACTGTGGAGGTGGGGCTGCACCTGACACACAATCGCCTGTTAGGTGTAGGAGGTGGGGGGAGTGTGTTGGAAGCCATCAGAGAGGCTGGGCCAGCAGCTTTGCTTCACCTCACAGTTGGTTCTTGGCCACTCCTGATTTCCACAACTATCATTAGTTGTCTGCAGTCCCCTGTAACTGTTGGCTTTTTTTTTTTACCTCAGAACACTGAGCTTTGCAGCTGACCAATCAGAGAGTAGGGGATGCAGAGAGTCAGCTGCCTGGCAGCCGTATAGGAACCAATGGGGGGAGCACATTTTCCCCTTTTCAACCCACTTAGGGGTCGAATGTCTAAAAATCCCTTCTTAGCAAGCACCTACACCATGGTAGGAGTCCTCTCCCCAAATTTGGTATCTCTAGGTCCAGCCGTCTGGCCTGGGTGTTAATTTTACGGTGAGGGGACTTTCTTTTATATATATACTAGCCTGCTACTCATGCTTCGCTACAGTATTTTCTGTAAATCCAGTTATAATACTGATGATGTGAAATTTGAAATGTGACATTTGTTGTAGGAATTCTAACAGAGAAAATTGTAGTGTAAGAAATGAAGCGAGACATACGTACTTTTTCCCTCTCTACTGAAGGACCTCTCTCTAGATCACATTGGTGGTTCTGCCCTCAGGTGTCAGGATCACTAGGCTGCTTGATGAGCTCACTCTGGAGCAGGCCACATAGAACTGTCCATTTAAGAAGCCTTCCACGAAAGTGATGGCCTCTCTAGTTGTGTACCTGGATTGTTTTGCTCATATGGAGACTGTGTTGTTCTGAGCACCTCAGGGTGATCTTACTGGTAGTTGGTCTGTGCAGCTCAGTCCACTGCAGGAGTACTTTGTCTTTGCCGCATTCTTAAGTTGCCTCCTCCTTGTAGCGTTAATATATCCGGTTCAACATTTACCAGGAGCTTCCTTGGGGGCAGTAAGAGGTGAGAGGTGTGAGGGGGAGTGGTGCTGTGCTGGACATTTCTTCAGGTTCATGAGGGAGGCATGCATCGAAATGCTCCGAGAAATGTCCTTTACTATCTCCCCATAAACATTCATACCCTGGCCCTGCACCTACACCTGACAGACACCGGCCTGTCTGGTGTTGGGGGGGATTGTATTTAAAGGCATCAGGGAGGCTGGGCCAGCAGCAGTGCTAAGGCAATCCTGCTGAGCAAACCTCCCCGGCGACTTTAAGCATCCCACCTGCTCTCCTATACCTGACAGGCATCTGCCTGTCCAGTGTAGGAAGGGGAGGGGGGAGGAGTATTAGAAGCCACTGTGGAGGCAGGGCTGGCAGGATCACTAAGGCGTTACTGCTGGGGCAGGCTCCCTCTTGGCTTTGATCACCCTGCAACCACTGCTGCACCTGACAGACAACCGCCTGTTAGGTGTATGAAGTGGGGGAGTGTGTTGGAAGCAATCCCACCTCCTCTCCTACACCTCACAGGTAGCTGCCTGTCCAGTGTGGGATGGGGAGGAGTATTAGAAGCCATGGTGGAGGTGGACCTGCACCTGACAGACAATCGCCTGTTAGGTGTAGGAGGAGGGGGGGAGTGTGTTGGAAGCCATCAGAGAGGCTGGGCCAGCAGCTTTGCTTCTTTTACAGGTGGTTCTTGGCCACTCCTGATTTCCTCAACTGTCATTAGCTGTCTGCAGTTCCCTGTAACTGTTGCCTTTTTTTTTAACCTCAGAACACTGAGCTCTGCAGCTGACCAATCACAGAAGGGGGGGTGCAGAGAGCTGCCTGGCAGTCGTATAGGAATCAATGGGTGGAGCACATTTTCCCCCTTTTGACCCACTTAGGGGTCGAATTTCTAAAAATCCCTTCTTAGTGAGCACCTACGCCATGGTAGGAGTCCTCTCCCCGAATTTGGTATCTCTAGGTCCAGCCATTTGGCCTGGGCGTTGATTTTATGGTGAGGGGACTTTCTTTTATATATATAGCTAGATAGATTGATTGAATTCTGGATGAATATTGCAGCTATCAGCCTTACATTTAACTAGGTTACAATAAATTTCCTATTTGTGTATACAATAGTAATTTAAAATATTATATTATAGATATGACACATGTAGACCAATGATTGAATGTAAGAAATGCTGAAAAGTGAAATAATATATCAACTATAGCCCGACCTCACTAAGAATTATACTACACACATAAATATTGAGTAATGGCCTTTAAAATACTTTTCTTGACTAATCATATGATACAAACCATACATTGGAACTAAGATATTTTACAATTAAAAGCATCATTACTCCTTGTAAGTGAGTTATTTTTAAAAGTATCTATTTTTAATGTAAAAAGTCAATACCCTGGGTGATTATTTCAAATAAGACTGAACCCCCAACACACCCTCTGCAACCCCCATCTAAACTAATCTACTAAACCTCCCTATGAGTTCTAACTCACCAGAACTGAAAGACCCTTTTTCTGGGGTTCCCTAACGTATGGAGACAAAGAGAAGAGAACATCCCCCCTTCTATGTAGCACTACTAAGAACAGATTTTTTAGCAGAATAAGCAAGACAAGCAAAGGAAGCAAAATAAGCAGAGTACGAGAATGTCGGACAGGGATTTTGCTCCCTTTTGTGGGAGATAGTGGAACTTTTATTTACCTTTTTTGTGATTTTTTAATTAACTCTTGTGGAGTTGAGTTCTTCAAAGTTTGTAAAAGTTGATAGCCATTATCAAGATCTGTTACTTGATATGGGACTCCCTGATGTAAAACCTGTAGCTTGGCCAGAGTGATCCAATTATAGCAAATTCTAACTTCAGTTGACATATTGACAATTGGTTTCAATTTGCTCCGCTTTTGCAGAGTCTCTGGCAAAAAGTCTTGGATGATATGTATTTTCTGGTCTTGAAATAGCAGTGTCCTTTCCCCCAAGCTTCTTTTTTAAAAAATTCTTTAGTACACTGATTGAGAAGAGTAATTATAATGCCTCTAGAACCCTTAAATCTAGGGTTGTTAGCTGAGCCAAGTCTATATGCATTCTATTAGTTATTATGGGAGCAATATCCTCTTTGAGTTTTAAAGCAAATGCTAGCCACATTACTAAAAATGCAGTTAAATCAGTAGAACCTTCAGCTTTTTCACCCATCCCTCTGATTTTTAAATTATTTTGTCTCTGTTAGTGCTCCAAAATCATAACTTTTTCTTGCACCCAGTTCTCGTTCTGTTGGAGTTGTCACACTTCATCCTGTATTGTAAGACCTAGCTCCATAGCAATATCTACCATTTGTGTAACTTGATTTAAAGAAAGTCTTATGTCTTCTAGATGGTCAGCAAGAGATTTAAGCAAAATCATAAGTTTCTCTAAGATTCCATGTACTAGAGTGGCTACTGAATCTAATAAAATTTGCCTCATTAAGGGTGTAACTCCCAATGGATCTCATGCACTTTCCATTGCCATTTTGATTGGGGCTCTTTCTGTTGGTTTTCCCCCCAGGAGGAAAAAAAGGATATGACCATAGGAGAATTAGCCAAAGTTGTTGATTTTTGTTGCCACATGTTGGGGAAGTTGCATATAAATTGCTTTTATTTGTGTTTGCTGACACACACACATGGACTATACCTGCCAGTATCTATGGGTTTGGGGAAACTGTGTGCTATTGTTGATGTGACCGTTGCACCTGGAAGCTGCTGTTCTGCCTGCACTTGTATGCTAATGAAGTGATGCACACACACACATATCCACACATATCCACCCAGCCTGGGAAGAAGGAGGCATCTCCATTGTGGTCAGCCAGGACGATGATAAAAACAACAACTTGTCCACCATTGAGGAGTTACCAGCTAACTCGTAACCCTGAGAGAATCTGGTTTTCATCTGAAGAGACTGTTTCCTGTTTACAGCTTGGGACACAAGCGAAGGTTATTTACAAGTCAAAGGTTGTCTTGGCAGCCAACATTCACACCATGACCAGATGCATTCCCTGAGTTAAAGGATTAGATTTCAATATTGCCCCCTCCCTCTAGGTAGACACGTCATCTCCTAGTAGCCAATAAAGTTAGGTAATGGGACGGACTACAGGTGGGAGGATGGTACAGATGCCAGCCCCCTAACATAGGTTATAAAATCCGAGGTTCAACAGTTTGAACCCTGCTAGCCATCTTCTACCTCAACTCTGCAACCTAAGCTCTACTATAGGTAATTCTCACATGCTTTCTTGGACTGCAGCCAAGAAGCCCACACGTGTTGGCTGGTTCCAACTGTGTGCAGTAGGATTCCTTTAGCTAGAACATCTTTATTCCTGTATTCTTCCGTGTGAAGGTCGAGCTCTGGATCAGATAAGTATATGCTGTTTTCCCTTTCACATTCCCATCCATTTAGTGTAAAAGTGATTGTTTTCCATTTCTTCTGTACCTAAAGGAAACTTGTATGTGTGAGCGAGTGATTCTGTTTTTGTATGCTTTTGGAACCAATTATTACTCAGTAAAGAAAAACAACTGATTTTACAGACACCTTGTCGCGTTGTCTCTTTGGGAAGTATCCTCGGGATTGAAATCTGAACTCTGTATACATAAACCAAGAGCCCCTTACTTATTTAGTCTTGCCCCTGCTGTAGATAAAGCAGGTCAGGCTAACACACTGCTTCTCTCCATATTTAAAGATTTAAAAAATGCATCCTCATTAGATATATTGATTAGGAAGGGGGAACAGGGAGGGAGCCCATTCTCTAGGCGTCCACCTTCTTCGCATGTGATGCCACACCCCTCTGCATGAAGTCATTAGTGAGAGGAAATGTTTTCAGTGCTTAGGTTGTCCTCCCTCAGAATAGAACAGGAAAACACCTGTTGCTGAGGTAACTGAGCCGATGCTCTCGTATTACCATACAAATAGCTTACCAGCACAATTCAGCAACAGAGAAAGTCAGTGGAGGAACATATTCCCTCTCCTCTCAGCACATTTTTTTTACTTCAGAAATCAACAAAAATTCTTAGGGGCAATACAAAAAATATTTATAAAAATCACCCCCCCCCCAATGTGCACACACACACATTTCAGTCCATTGCTATATAAGATCTGTAGATATGAGGAACATATGCTCTGGAATGTACATTCCTGCACCAAGTGGAGGGGTTGTCTAGATGGGAGAATGTGTGAGCCGCCCATCTTCATGATAACCTAGTGTAATACCTGAACATTTGCCAAAGGGGGCAGTAGAAAGCAGATTTTTTACACCCTATAGGATCATTCTAACCTGGGATGCTGTACCTACATAGAGAAGGATCCTCTCCAAACTTACTTAAATGGAACTATTCATTCTACCCAATGGCCTTTAGCAATACAGATTATGTCCAAATAGTTTTATTGTGGTATATACTTTTGTGAATTTCAGCAATGAATGAGTCACTGCATGCATTTGGGATCTACAACTACCACTACCCTATGCATTTGATCCCCGTTTCCCCCTTCCTTCTTTGTTCTGTATTTGGCAGCAGTGACCTCCATCCTGCACTATCCTTATGCTCTGCAGTAGTATCTTGGGAACCAGCATTTCAGATAAACCATGGCCCCGTTCACACGGAGCATTTGCTGCGCTAAAGATACAGATGATAGGCAGATTTTCCAGGCGCGATCACACCGCAACATCTGGGAAGCGTAGTGCACCCGTGGCTAACCCATGGCTTCTTGCTGAAGATATGGAGTAAAAAACTAGTACATACGATGTGCTAGTTTCCAGAAAACGCGGAGCAAGGGCGGGCATCTGATCGCATTTCACTGGAATCCTGTGGCATCTGGCACCCGCCCATGTCCCATCGCAAACCAATTTTTAAAAAAGTCTCCACAGGATGCGTACAAACGGCCACTGGCACATGCGCACACTGTGGTGAGGGGGGAAAAATCCCTTTTGCCACGGAAGCGGCACCTAGTGATTGCCAGTGTGATCACGCCGTGCCACTTCTTTGCCGCGCTGCAGGATAGCCATGTGATTGGCACCTAACGGCATACCCACAGGCAATGTTCCCTCTAAGCTGTGGAGTCTTGTGAGCAAAAATTCTACTTTGTGAGCTGCTGGCATTAAAGTTGTGAGCGAGCAATTTGGCTACTGCATAAATTAGTTTGCTCTGGAGACCACCTTCCTGAGGCAAAGCAAAAATGTGTGAGCCGGAGGCTAAAAAACTGTGAGCTAGCTCATACTAACTCGGCTTAGAGGGAACACTGCCCACAGGACCTCCACAGGACATGTGATCGGGCTGCCATGCGTTACTTTGCTCCGGGGCAAACAGCCACGCTCCCCCCCCACATTTTCTGGCCCGTGTGACTGGGACCCATATTTCACAGAGGTTTTAGTGCTTCACATGTTGTTGTGTCAGTGGTCTTTGGCATAACAGAGGCCCCAGAACCAACCCTCTATGTCACAAGCCTTCCCCATCCCTTGTTATGATCACCTGTGCCAGGTGAGTTTTGGGGAGCAGAACTGCATCTTTGAGGAAAGATGGCATGGTATAGGCCAATCTTGTCAGACCTCAGAAATTAAGCAGGGACAGAACTTGGAAGGGAGACCATCAAGGAAGACTGCAGAGGAAGGCCATGGGAAACCTCCTTTGCTTCTCAATCTTGAAAGCCCCTTGCTGGGGTTGACATAAGTCACCTGCAAGTTGGCGGCACTCTACACACACAGCAGTGTCCTCAGGATGTGACAAGGAATGAACTAAAAAATAAACTCAAAAAGGGTAAGTTTGTCTTCAAAACCCATATTTGCTGTCAATGCTTCTTTCTAAGCTGTGGAGTCTTGTGGGGGAAAATTCTACTTTGTGAGCTACTGGCATTAAAGTTGTGAGTGCACAATCTGGCTGCTGCATAAATTTGTTTGCTCTGGAGCCATCCTTCCTGAGCTAAGATAAAAATGTGTGAGCCGGAGGCTAAAATACTGTGAGCTAGCTCACACTAACTCAGCTAACTCTAGGCCCCTGCCACATGGCAGGGGAAAAGCCTCTAAAAGCGCGGCTTTTAAAAGCCGCGCCAAAGTTGAGACGCCGCGGCGGGATCCCACGCCTTTTCTCCCCGGCACGATCAGATGCTGGGGAGAAAACATGGCCCTGACGGGGAGCCTGCCGAACTGCGCATGTCGGAGCATGCGCAGTTCGGCTAGGAGCCGGGGATGCGCCGGCGCAAAGACCCGCCGGCGATCCGACAGCCCGGCTTGCGGTGCGTCATCCGGATGAACCACCTCGGGTAGGTGGTTCACTTTTGACGCGCCTCATTGGGGGAAGGGCCGGATCGGAGACGGGAGCGCAATGCCAGCCAGATGTTGGCGTGGGATTGCGCCCGTTTGCTCCGTCTCCAATCCGGCCCACTCCCGGCCCAAAACGCCTCGTATGAACGGGGTCCTAATTATGTATAACTGAACTGAATGCACGATCAAAATTTTAGTTTCCCTCCCATTTCCCTCCCCATCCCCAATGACTTTCCAGCTCTTCAAGGCCTACTTTGTTCCTTTTTGTTATTCTCTAACCTTGTAGGCATCTAATGGAATGATATGAAATCAATAAATAAATTCAGCCCATGATTTTATTAGAACCATTTTATTAAACTGATGGGACTTGCTATTCATGGATGTCTCCACCTTGTTTTTCTCTTTTGCTTATAGAAAGCTTAGGAAACATCAGTAACAAAATAAACATTATTCCAGGGACTAAAAGCTTAGAAAGCTCGCAGATCTCAAAGAGAATCCTGTGAATCAAACCGTTCTACAGTGCTTTCATGCCCCCTGCAGTTGGACTGTTTATTCATTCTGAGTGCAATTAAATGACCATGTGTGGTTTTCTTTCTAACACAATTCATGAAACAGGCTTCAGTGATGATGATTTCAAGGATATAAAACCAGTTCTTTAGACAGTGCACCCAGTTCTTCACAAGGTTGTGGTTTGCATTGTTCATTCCTGCAATGGGGAGAAAAATGTTCTTATTGCACATAATGAGTAGGGGCAGACTATTTCCCCCCAGAAGCCAGAAGTTTCTGAGTATAGTCTGAGCACAGTCCCTTTAAGCTCTGCATATATACTGCTCAAAGGAAAAAAAATGTAAATTGTTTATGTGAGGATGTCTGACTGGGCAGAGGTACAGATAGAAATGCATCTGTAATTGCACATGCTTAGTTTTCATTTACATATCATTCACAAATAAATAGTTTCCATCACAGCCAAATAAGGGCTGATTCTTACATTAGCTCAGTGGCCTGCCTCCTTCTCCTTTGTGGTCAGATGCCATGACCCAGCAGAAACATTCGAAGTGACTAGACCTAGAGAGATGAGTGCACATAAACTTAAATGGAATTGCTTTTTGAAGTAGGACCATTAAGCTTAATATTCTGGCAGTCAGTAGCTCTTGAGAACACTGAGATTCTTCACCTGACAGGGCTTGAACTATGAGTGTCCTGTGTGCAAACTACGAACTCTGCCACTGAGCTATGACCTCTGATGAGCTGAGGATATGGTTGTTCCTGATGCCATTGCCACATTTTTCCCTGGGCTGGGTGGCCCTGGTATGGAAAATGGCAACAGCCTTCACAGGATCAAACAGCATGTGTGGTTAGAGTATCACAGTTGGAACTCCAGGTAGGGTGATTATGTCACAAGCCGTTTTCAAGGCATGGAGGTAGGAGAAGAAACAGGATGAGTTGGGAGAGGAGGCTTTGGGAGACATAGTAGCCCATGTTGGGTTTCCCTCCGCACAGTGTGCAAAATGGCCATGAGCTACAGCCTTTTGCTCAGAAATGATATGTATTTATACTTATAAAACATGACCAAAAAAAGTATAAGCTTGTTCCGTGTTAACTGGTGTGAGGTATCTGCATGTTATATTGGTGAAGAGGAAAGTAGCATGGAGTAACTTTGCAAAAGAGTGCAGGAAAGCACAGTGGCTTGGACCCTATGACATCATTCCCCTGGCCCTTCTCTCTGGCCCCTGGAGAGGTTTTCCTTCACTGCAGCACTCAGCAGCCACTAGCACTTCGGGCTGCATAAGAAAAACGTGGATCGTGTGTGCATGGAAGTGCTAATCTTCCACATTTGCTGGAGAGAAGCCTGAGGGGAGTGATGTCACAGGATCCAAGCCAGTATGCTTAGAAGTGGGTCTTGCCTCAAAAAGTTTGAGAACCCCTGCCCTGTTTTTATTTAGTCAGAGAATGAAACAGCTAAGAAGAGCCAGTTTGGTGTAGTGGTTAAGTTGTTGTTGTTGTTCAGTCGCAATGTCAAGTCCGACTATTTGCGACCCCATGGACCAGTACACGCCAGTTCAGGTTAAGTGCATGGACTCTAATCTGGGAGAACCGGGTTTGATTCTCCACTCCTCCATTTGCACCTGGCTGGTTGACCTTGGGTGAGCCATAGTTCTGATAAGAGCTGTTCTTGAAAAAGAGCAGTTTCTGTCAAGAGCTCTCTCAGCCTCACCTACCTCACAGGGTGTCTGTTGTGGGGAGGGGAAGAGAAAGGTGTTTGGAAGCAGCTCTGAGACATCTTTGGGTAGTAAAGGACGGGGTATAAGGGCTTCTTCTTATATGAACAGAACTTTATCCTTATGGGGAAATCCAGTACCTAATGCAGGCAGAGGCAGCTTGTTCCTCTCCTCGGGAAGGAGAGTCTGGGGCCTGGTTTAAACATGATGCTAGTGGGCAAACAGAACTTGCACTGCCTGCACCCAGCTGGACAGCAGCTGCTATGCCTGTACTGTTAGGGCTCCAGATATCCATAGCCTAGGCAGGCATTGTGCTGGTACACTTAACAGGACTGCATGCATAGAGGACCATGTTAATGGGATGCTAGGCTTCTACACCACACCACAGGTAAGGTTTTCTGTCCGACCCACATCACATCTCCATTGGGCCTGGAAGATGCATTCTAGAAAAGACAGGGAAGTGCAGAAGCAGGAAACACCTGCCCCTTTCACCACCTGCTTCCCCTTCATCATCATTTCTAGACCCTCTCAAAGTTTAGAGAAATAATATCAATTAGATTCCCATTTGAAGTTACATGCATATTAAAATTCCACTGCTTTAAATTTCTGATTTTACTTTAGTACACTGAAAAACAAGAGGGTAATTTCATAGGAAGCACTTGCATTTGAGAGCCTTTAGCACTAAGTAACCTTGGCATTGTTTTAGTAATGGTGTGTGCTAGAGAGGCTGGCCTTCTGAATATACATGAGCAGCAACTGGCAAAACACGGACTTTTGGCTGAACAGATTTTAAAGTGAAAAGCCATGCTTTGTATATGTGGGAGACTTTCATAACGAAAGTACGGAACATGGGATCTATGTCCTTCAAGAGGCAACAATCCTTTGCTGCAATTTGATGGGGGCACAGAAGTTGCAGCACACACCTGGCTCTCCTGTTTGCATATTGATGCAAAGAGGTAGGGAACTATTTATTCAGAATGGTATAATGGAAATTCAGATTATGGGTTGTTGTTATTACTTACTTGATTATTCTGATAATGTTTGATTAATAATTGGAACTATTTTAGATTATGATAATTTCTGGCTTATTAAGTAGTATGTAATAGTAATATACTTTATTGTCACTGTACATAGTACAACGAAATTAAGATGCAATCATTTCGGCGATCTACAACAATATTAATATACACTCACAACCATTCACAACTATCTCATAACTCCCTTAAGGTTCACATAGCAACTTAAAATCACTAATGTCACCCAAATTCCAATTTCATACAGCATTTTCTTATGTTAATTAAGTCCCTTTCCTTTGTGTTGTGGGCTGTATGTCAATTATCTGCTTATATTCATTGGATTTTGCTTTGGTCTCTGGCTTTTGCTCAGGTCCAGGAAGCATCAAGGCAGATCCAGCTTTGAACAGTTTGGGAAGCTCAGCTATCAGACAGTGAGAAGCCCCATGTATACCCTTTTTGCAATCCATATGCATTCAAGGCCTGTAACCAAAAGTCCTATGGTGAGGGGCAATGCTCCCTCTAAGCTGTGGAGTCTTGTGAGCAAAAATTCTACTTTGTGAGCTACCGGCATTCAAGTGGTGAGCAAGTAATACTGCATAAATTAGTTTGTTCTGAAGCCATCCTTCCTGAGCTAAGACAAAAATGTGTGAGCCAGAGGCTAAAAAACTGTGAGCTAGCTCACACTGACTCAGCTTAGAGGGAACACTGGTGAAGGGGGGTATGAGTGCACTGAGGGGGATGCCAGGTCACCATCATCTCAAACTGTGAGGCAGGGCGTGATAAAGCCATCAGCGGGGTGGGACCGGGTGCTTTTACAGTAATAGCAGTACTTCTCTGTATCTCTTAAATATTCATCACTTCATATCTGTGTGTAGGCACAATCATGTTTTCAAGCGGAGGCTGGACGACCATCTTTCGGGTATATTGTAGGTATGTAGGGCTATCTTTCGGCTACACTCCTGCAGAGTGCAGGGGGTTGGACTAGATGACCTGCAAGGTTCCTTCCAACTCTAACATTCTATGATTCTATGTGAGACTGGACTAAAATGTGATCTGGGACAAGTATGTATGCATTTTGCTTGATATATATGATCCTTCTCTCCCCCCCCCCCCAAACTGGTGAAAGAATAATGCAAATGGGATGAACTGCACTTAGCTTTGACCATGTGGTGTCTCAGCCCGTACACCTGTGGTGCTGGGGGCATATGTCCCCAAGGCTCTGTTCTGGCCTCTGCCATGCATAGAACATTATTAGAAGGATGAATATCTGAACCATCCTGGGTGGGGGATCAAATCAGATGTACATGGATATGAGCAATACAGCTGGCTCACACAAAATGTTACCCTTACATTAGCATGTTTATAAATGCTCCAGTCCTGCCTGCTTTCCTCACCACTCCCCAGCCCTGTGTGAAGGACCATATTACAAGCCAAAATGTCTGATGCATATAACTAGCAGCAGCTGCAGAATTATCCTGGATAAAATCATTTGATGCATTCTGTTGAATCAAAAGACATCTTAACAGCTATCCGTTCCAAGCACCCCATCACAAGAATGTGTATTTAGAAGCCAGTGTAAATTGTCATTATCTGAGACCATGTTGTTTTTCTTTTAGTCCAGCAGAGGGACTATAGCATTATAAATGGTGGCTGATGGTAAGAATGTGTTCTCCCCTACAAAAACTGCATTGTATATTTGTTTGTTTTTCCTAGTTTCTTCACTGATACCCCATCAGTGGCTTTCGTGACCCAGGGAGATATAATCAAATGGAATTTTCCTATGGAGGTATAGGTAGTTGCAGAGGGAAAGAAAAATATTATAGTTAAGGATGAAGGCACAGAGAGAGAGAAAGAGAGAGATATTGGAAGGTGAGAATTTGATTTCAGCACTGGAAACAGTTTGCTTACTGCTCATCAGATCTCCAGTTAAAATGATTATGTAAAAAGGAGGCTTGTATTAGTATCATGGACCCTGAACATTCTTGAAAGTCAAGTGTTCCATTTTTTTGCTAATAAAAAAAAAACTGGACCCCTTTCCTCCCTTGCCACCTTTCTGTTTTTGAAATGCAGCTTGAAAGGGGGGAGGGAGACAATAGTACTACTTTGCCTTCAGTGTAATTTTTTAACCTTTGTCTGTAAATGTGCCTTATGATGACATAGCAGACCTAATTAAAAAGCTTGATCTCATTAAATGAAAAATTAACATGAGTTCACAGTGATGAATGCCAAGTGCACGTGCACGCACAGCCACCCCTATTCTGATGAGAAGACAGTTTGGTTGAGATTGGGGTGTGCATTTGGTAAAGCCAAACTGAAAAAAACCCGAAAAATGTCTTTATTCCCTGATCTGATTTGGCTGCCAAATA
>NW_015172601.1:432263-454675 GCF_001447785.1 Gekko japonicus | reverse complement strand
ATTCAATTATATATAAGGAGAGATAATATTGTATTTGGGAGAGGGTTACGAATAACATCCCCCATCCGCAGCGTGAACTTGTGCAGTCCGTTCTCTAGGCATCGTCGGCTTTAAAAGGGGATTAGACGAATTCATGACTCACGGAGGATAGGTCTATCAGTGGCTCGTGGCCGTGTTGACTAAAGGGAACTTCCACGTTTAGAGTCAGTCAACGTCTGAATCCCAGCGCCAGGAGGCAACATCAGGGGAAGGACTCTGCCTCTGTGCCCTATTTGTTTGGCCCTCCAGAGGAACTGTTGGCCACTGTGTAAGAGAGGATGTTCGACTAAAGCTTGAAAGCTAGTCGAATTTGACTCTAAGGGGCAGTGCTCATCTCTGTTTCCAAGATGAAGAAACATCTCCAAAGACGTTTCCATGGTCATGTGGCCGGCACAACTAAACGCCGAGGCACACGGAACGCTGTTACCTTCCCACCGAAGCGGTCCCTATTTATCTACTTGCAGTTTCTTGCTTTCGAACTGCTTGGTTGGCAGGAACTGGGGCCAGAGACGGGAGCTCACTCCGTCACGTGGCACTCGGGTCTCAAACTGCCGAACTACAGACCTTCCGGTCTGCAGCTCAGCATCTTGAGCCACCGCAGCCCCCCATACCTGGACTAGCTTTCCGCAAATTGTGCAGAACTGAATTATTCAAGAAGGCTCTTCTTGTACGTTTAATGTGGTTGCCCTGTACAGAATGGTTCACAGGCTTTCTTGAATAAACGAGTACGGACTGTGGTCTATACTAGATGATTGTAAGTATGATCCTGTTATGTCAGTTTTGCACCGGTTAATGTGTCACATGAATACTTATGCTGTGCTTCAGGGCCTCAGGCTAGTTCCAGACTGACTTCTGCAATCCTAATGCATTGTTTATTGAAAGTCCCGTTTTGTTGGCCATACGGACCCACTGTGTGTGTAATCCATCCTGTGACAAAGGCGGACTATAACATAAATAAATAAACACTAGATGGACCACTGGTCTGATCCAGCAGAGCTCTTCTTATGTTCTTAGAGCCTTGTGATACCAGCAGTGGATGGGAATGTAGCTCAGTGGCTGGCCACCTACTTGGCACGCAGAAGATCCCAGGTTCGATCCCTGTCATCTCCAGTTGAAAGATCTCAAACTTCTCTCTGCGTGAAACTGTCCTGGTAGACCGTACTGAGCTAGCCAAACATAAGAACATAAGAGAAGCCAGTGTTGGATCAGGCCAATGGCCCATCCAGTCCAACACTCTGTCACACAGTGGTCAAAAAGACCAGGTGCCACCAGGACGTCCAGCAGTGGGGCCAGGACACTAGAAGCCCTCCCACTCTTGCCCCCCACCCAGCACCAAGAATACAGAGCATCCCTTGCCCCAGAGTTCCTATCTATACCTTGTGGCTAATAGCCACTGATGGACCTCTGCTCCAGATGTTTATCTAATTCCCTCTTGAAGCCGTCCATGCTTGTAGCTGCCACTACCTCCTGTGGCACTGAATTCCATGGGTTAATCACTCTTTGGGTGAAGAAGTTTTTATCCGTTCTAACCCGACTGCTCAGCAATTTCATTGAGTGCCCAGAGGACTGGTGGCCTGATTCTGTATAGGGTACTTGCATTCTGATGCACATCCAGTGTGGGTCTGATTCATTGCAAGTGAATGGCTGTTCACTGGCACATTTTGAAGAGGTTTTATGATGATATTAAAACAAAACAAAGCCTGCTCAGCAACAGCGTAAAGGCATAAATTTGGGCGATGGCAGGGTGGGAAAAAGTAATAAAGACACATTTTATTAAATTTTTTTAAAAATAAAATAAACGTTGGCGCTGTTTTTAGTGGGCTTTGCATTCTGTAAAGATTTGAAGAGAGGTTCCTGAGATGAAAAAGTCTGATAATGTGTGGTTTGCTACTTGTGGTTTTTCCTTCCGCTTTTGCCTTCCCAGGCAGCCTGCTGTTCAGACTTCGCTCTTTGGCCGATAAGCTTTGCGATTCACAATGAAGGTCTGCCCACATCCTGGTTGCTTTCTCTGAACTTTCCAGGGTCTGCTTCTTGTTCATTGGCTTTTGCGTCTCTGAAAAGAAAGAATTTTTCTGTTTCTCTCTCTCTTCTGTTATCATGCAAACCCCCTGCTTTGTCTGCAGTGGGGTTTGTTGATGTCCTCGGTGCGCTTGAGGGAGAGAGAGGTACCCCCTCTGGGGACCATCTCCTAACCCATGGTTCTTCTCGATAGAACATCCATCAAACACTTGTGGACTTTTGCCCAGGGAATGGTCAGCCTGCCATCATAAATGATTCATTTACATGCATTTGCATTACACAAGTTTGGTGTAGTGGTTAAGTAGTCACACGGGTTGGTATCTTATATACGAAGGCACGCCGGCTGATCTGTAACCCAAAAAGGACCTCCATCTTCAGATCTTGCCTCCGCTGTGAACTCATTAGGCGGACTGAGGCAAGTTGGCTGTGGTCCCTTCCAATGTTCCCTCTAAGCTGTGGAGCCTTGTGAGCAAAAATTCTACTTTGTGAGCTCCTGGCATTAAAGTTGTGAGCGAGGGATTTGTCTACTGCGAGGGATTAGTCTGCTCTGGAGCCATCCCTCCTGAGCTAAGACAAAAATGTGTGAGCTGGAGGCTAAAAATCTGTGAGCTAGCTCACACTAACTCAGCTTAGAGGGAACACTGGTCCCCCCCCCCCACCGTGCAATATTACATGTTTATTTATACCATGTATCCCCCAACTTTCTTCCCCGGGGGGAACCAAAGCAGCTTCTGATGTTCTCCTCTCTTGGTGTAGTGTTTAAGAGCGGTGGACTCTAATCTGGGAGAACCGGGTTTGATTCCCCCACTTCTCCTCCGCAGTCTGCTGGGTGACCGCGGGCCAGTCACAGCTCTCTCAGAGCTCCCTCAGCCCTACTTGCCTCACAAAGTGACTATTTGTGGAGAGAGGAAGGGAAAGGTGGTTTTAAGCCTCTCTGAGACTTCGAGTGAAGGGTGGGGTATAAAATCCAACTTTCTCCCCCCCCCCATGAGGTAGGTCAGGCTGAATGTGTGTGACTGATCCAAGGTCACCCAGCAAGCTTCCATGGCAGAGTTGAGGATTGGACTATGGGATGTCTGACACTCTAATGACCACACCAGCTCCGAATGCAAACTGCTTAGTACCTGTCCTAAGACTGGCCAAAATAACACAAACGGCATGCACAATTTCGAGTGCTCCAGCGCTCATGGTCAGGCTGGGAGAGAGATGCTTCAGGCTGTGCTCTGCAGGTCTCTTCTTCGCATCCTGTATAGAATGCAGGTTTTCACAGATAAAACAGTGCTGGGTGGAACTGGCGTCAGTGACCCCTTCTGGCCTTTTGGGAAGGCGAAGGTAGAGCTGTATGCTTCCCTTTTCCTTCTTATGGTTAATAGAAGCAGAAGGCAGCAAGTGCTGGCCATTCATTATTAAAATGCAAACAGTATTAATGGCTGGTAAAATCACGGGCCTCCAGGATGGACTTTGCTTGGTGCCTTGAGAGCCAGCGTGGTGTAGTGGGCAGAGTGGAGGGCTAGGACCCTCGGCAACCTGGGTTCGAATCTCCCACTTTTACCGTGGAAGCTCACTGGGCGACAAGCTCTCAGCCCGGTCTACCTCTCAGGGTTGTTGTTGTTGTTGTTGTGAGAGAATGGAGGAGAGGAGAGCAGTGTTCTAAAGCCGCTTTGATTCTCCACCGGGGAGAAAAGTGGGATATAAGCAGGGCTATTTGTGGGCAGGAACCCATAGGAATGGAGTTCCGGCTGGTTCCCAAGTTGGCCACGCCCAGCTGGAACTCATTAGCATAATAGGCCACACCCAACAGCAGGAACTCATTAGGATAGGCTACATTAGGGGTGTGTGGCCTAACATGCAAAGGAGTTCCTGCTACAAAAAAAGCCCTGGGTTTTGACAACAAACAAGGTCAACAGAATAACAAGCAAAAGGTGGGTGTGGCTGGATGAGCACACTTCTGGTAACATGGGGGTGCGTCCTAATGTGCTAATGAGCTGTGCTGTCAGGGGTGTGGCCTAATATGCTAATGAGTTTCTGCTGTTGGGTGTGGCCTATTATGCTAATAAGTTCCTGCTGGGCTTTTTCTACAAAAAGAGCCCTGGATATAAGTGAAGAAATGCACACCTATAATAAGGAGAGCACCAAGTAATCAAAGAAAAAGAAGAGATTGGATTTATACCCCGCCCTCCTCTCGGAGTCTCAGAGCGGCTTACAAACTCCTTTCCCTTCCCCTCCCCACAACAGGCACCCTGTGAGGTAGGCGGGGCTGAGAGAGCTCTTTCCAGGACTGCTCTTAAGAGAACGGCTCTGAGAGAACTTGTGACTGACCCAAGGTCACCCAGCTGGCTGCAAGTGGAGTGGGGAATCAAACCCGGTTCTCCCAGATTAGAGTCCGCGCACTTAACCACTACACCAGACTGTAACACCTTGAAAGAAGCGGGGAGGCTGCTAACCATACTCTTAGTTTTGTTTGGGGATTCATACTGGCCTACTTTGTAATGTCGTCAGGGCTTTTTTTGTAGAAAAAGCCCAGCAGGAACGCATTAGCATAATAGGCCACACCCAACAGAAAAACTTATTGGTCTATCAGGCCACACCCCCATGCCTTCCCTTGGGTTGTCCGGGCAAGCTGGCCCTTGGAAAGCACGGGGAGGCTGGGGAAAGCACGGGGAGGCACATAAATGCCTCCCCATTCCTTCCAGGGCCCGCCTCGGAGTCGCAAGGGGTGTGTGTGTCACTCTAGGCCTTTCCTCTGTAGCCATGCATGCAGAGGTTTTGGCTGTAGTGGGTGTGGCCAACTCTGAAGCCAGCCGGAACTCCGTTCCTGTCCAAAAATAGCCCTGAATGTCGTAATGATTACCAGTATCACGTCTGTGATGTGCTTTGAGCACTTGAAACCATTGTAAAAACTATGTTAAATCACCTTTCTGGAATCCTTTTGGAGGAGGTGCAGACAGGTCGCTGTGACAAAGCGTGGAGCCAAAGGCCGTGTACAGGGACGGTCAGGTGATCCCAAGAAGTCGCCCATCCTGGCACTGACCTGACTTGAACCTGCTTGGCTTCAGTGCATGGCAGCAGAAGAGACACTAAAAGAGGATGGAGCCGGTAAGAAGTTGGGGACCGGACAGGTTGTTCGTTTCCTTCTGCAGGGGCGTAGTGTAGGGCAGGGGTGTCAAACGTAAGGCCCGGGGGCCAGAACTGGCCCATCCAGGGCTCTTACCCGGCCTGCAAGAAACTGGTATGTATGGAAATATAAGGTTGTTGTTGTTGTTCAGTCGCACAGTCAAGTTCGACTCTTTGCGACCCCATGGACCAGCTCCCGCCAGGCCTTCCGGTCTTCCGCCATCCTCTGAAGTTTGCTCAACTTCATGTCCGTTGCATCGGTGACACTGTCTAACCATCTCATCCTTTGCCGTCCCCGTCTTCTTTGACCTTCAATCTTTCCCAGCATTAGGGTCTTCTCCAGTGAGTGCTCCCTTCTCATTTGGTGGCCAAATATAAGGTGCTCCCCCTTTAATGGTATCCCTTGGGAAAAAACCGAGTCTTGCATATGATTAAATACATTCATTGGGGGTTTTGTGGGCTCCCCAGTAAATCAGTTGCTTCCACTGCGAGGAATCGATTGCTTTTGTTTGTACTTTGAGTAAAAATAATATCATTTATTGGGTTCCCCTGCGTCCTTTGCAAAGTTTATCTCTCCGGTACCTGGCATTACATCGTATGGCACACACGGCCCGGCTCGACAAAGAGACATTCATGTCAGATCCGGCCCCTGTAACAAATGACTTCGACACCTACAGCAGCCCTGCTCGTAGGAGACACTTCGTCGTTTGCGCCAAATATTTGGTTCCGACGTGATCGATTGCTTTTGTTTGTACTTTGAGTAAAAATAATATCATTTATTGGGTTCCCCTGCGTCCTTTGCAAAGTTTATCTCTCCGGTACCTGGCATTACATCGTATGGCACACACGGCCCGGCTCGACAAAGAGACATTCATGTCTCCAGTCCACCCATGTGGGTTTTCCTTTGCACCCCCCCTCCCTGCCCACATGGCACACATGGTCAGGCCTGACAAAGTGACATTTGTGTCCAGATCCGGCCCCGTAAGAAATGACTTCGACACCTCTGGTGTAGGAGCTGCTCTGGTCAAGGCTGGCTTCTCGCCTGCTTGCTTCCCACCTGCTCAACCGGCATATCTGCCGATAACACGGACCCCCGCCACATTTGCAAGCTCTGATGTCGTCCGCTCCTTTCGATGCTGATCCCGCACAGCAGCCCTGCTCGTCGGAGACACTTCGCAGTTTGCGCCAAATATTTGGTTCCGACGTGGGGTTTACGTCACCTGCAGCCGAACACCTGCTGCCAAGCCTTATTTATTCCTTCGGGGCTTCCGATTAAGACTGTTGCTTCTGGGCTCAGCCACATTGAGTCACAAACAGGTGATTAATTAACAGCCGAGCGAACGCCTTAGACGGGTGGAATCTGTCGGGGAGCTAAGTATAAATCCGGGGGTAGGTGTGAAGGCGTCATCGCCTTGCTGCCACGTCGGTGTAATACCCTCTCCATATTTTTAAAACAATATGCAGATTTGAGAAGAGGCATCTCGCCTACCTCAAGGGTGAGAAGAAGGCAATGACCGGACCTGGCTTGGCTTCTTGTCACAGCCTTCGGATGGGCTACTGTCAGGTGGCGTGCATGCCCTCTGGAGGACAAAATGGACGCTAGGAATGTCTGTGGAGATAAACTGAGCCCTAGATTGGACAAGAGGACATAAGAGAAGCCATGTTGGATCAGGCCGACGGCCCATCCAACGCTCTGTGTCACACAGTGGCCAAAACCCAGGTGCCATCAGGAGGTCCACCAGCGGGGACAGAACTCCAGAAGCCCTCCCACTGCCCCCCCCTAAGCGCCAAGAATACAGAGCATCACTGCCCCAGGCATAAGAACGTAAGAGAAGCCATGTTGGATCAGGCCAATGGCCCATCCAGTCCTACACTCTGGGTGCGATTAGACGGGGGCTTTACATCGGTTAGGGTTCCGGTTGCAACCGGTGTACTCACCGGCGTTCACACGACGAACATCTGCCTCCTGTCCCTAACCGGTGTAAAGCCCTTTACACCGTTGCACTCTGCCACTAGGTCCCAAGTGGTGGTAAACTGAGTGCACCGGTTGTAAACGGTGCACCCCGGCGTCTGATCGCTCTCTAACGTTGCAGAGACACTTCTGTCGGAAGCAATGTTCCCTCTAAGCTGAGTTAGTGTGAGCTGGCTCACAGTTTTTTAGCCTCCAGCTCACACATTTTTGTCTTGGCTCAGGAAGGATGGCTCCAGAGCAAACTGATTATGCAGTAGCCAAATCACCTGCTCACAACTCTAATGCCAGTAGCTCACAAAGTAGAATTTTTGCTCACAAGGCTCCACAGCTTAGAGGGAACATTGGTCGGAAGCCTTTAAAGTTTAAATGTAATGGGGGGGGGGGTTGAGCATGCGCAAAAATCGCCATTCTTTGAATGGCTGCCTATGTGCATGCTCAAACTGCTTAAAAAAAAAACCAACGCCGACGCCCGCAGCGTGTGAGCGGGCGTCCACCGGAGGGATCTGGAAGATGGAGGTGAGTGTGATCGCGTTTCTGCCGGCATAAACGCCCCGTCTGAACGCACCCTCTGTCACACACTGGCCAAAAACCAGGGTCATCAGGAGGTCCACCAGCAGGGCCAGAACTCCAGAAGCCCTCCCACTGTTGACCCGCAAGCACCAAGAATACAGAGCATCACTGCCCCAGACAGAGTGTTCCCCCTATACCTTCTGGCTAACAGCCACTGGTGGACCAGATATTTATCCAATCCCCTCTTGAAGCTGTCTATGCATGTAGCTGCCACCCCTTCCTGTGGCAGAGAATCCCATGTGTTAATGACTCTTTGGGACAAGGAGTACTGATGGATGAATAAGAAGGATGACACCTTGGAAGGGGAATCTATATGCGTGCGGATTCAGGATGTGGGGGCAGCTGTTGTACGGATGGCCAGATGCTAACCTCGAGATTTGGGTTGCGACGCATGAGGTGAGTCAGTCGTGGCTTCTCGCGTCTGCTCCCCCCTTTCTCTTCCCTTTGTTTGCCGCATTTCCACGCCTGCTGTGCGCTGCGCACTCTGAATTTTGCTTGTTACCACAAGATGGGGGTGGGGGGAAGCCACATTTGCATCCCGTAACCTGCCTTAAAGGGTTTCAGAAGGTATAATGTGGTTCTCTGGGTTACGGTCCGGCCAGCAGAGCAAATGCCCCCTCGCCCTGAACAAAGGACTGTCGTCCCGCTACTGGGAAGATGGCCCTTCCTTGCGACAAGCCGCGTCTTGAGGAATGATGTCAGGATCCCGATGACACATGACTAACAGCCGCTCACTGAGCATGCCGAAAATCCTCCCCCCCCTTGCAGTCACCCGAAAAGGCCTAGACAGGCTTAATAGCTCCGAGGAGACCAAAGAGTTCCTCGTTACGCGGTATTTATTCAGCAGCAGCTGTGCCACGTGCCCTGGTCAGGCAGGAACTGATCCTGCGGGCCTTTTTCCTGGAACTGCTTGAGCCAGATTTGAAAATATTTGAATGGTGCGTGTGGAAGGGGAGAGGCCTGTGAGGAGAATTAAGTTTTAGGGATAAGATACAGTTTGATTTACAAAAATAAGCAGGAGTTAGGGGTTGCCAGCTTGTGGCCCCTGGGGGTGTGTGTGTTTGGAGGGTGGGGACAGGTGCGCTGCCATCTCGAAATCCTGGTAAATAGGGTTGCCAGCTCTGAGTTGGGAAGCAGCTGGAGATTTGGGGGATGGTTCCTGGGGAGGGCGGGGTTTGGGGAGGGGAGGGGCCTCAGCATGGTACAATGCCACAGAGACCACCCTCCACAGCAGCCATTCCATCCTCGTCGCCAATTGTTAAGTCACTCGCTTAACAAAGAAATCGGAGAGTGATTCAGCAAGAACACAACTTTATTCTTCAACTCGAACACAACTCCAACACGGATCAACATCTGATAGCCAGAAAAGAACAGTTCAGCTTTTACATTGCAGTTGTCCTGCTTTTAAACTCTCCCGGCTAATGTAGCCACACCCACTGTACAAATACCAACCAATACGGTTGTTCATATAAGGACCAATCATGGACGTTCCCGCCCAGGGAGCTTGCTGTAAAGTGATTGGCTAGGTGCTTCCTGGGCTAGCAATGCGATTGGATGGATTTGGATCCTAGCCCAGGACGAAGCTCAACATGGCAAGTCAATTAGATGTTTCACATACATCATGCATTCAACGGCAGCTATTGAATACATTACAGGAACTGATCTTGGTCATCTGGAGATCAGTTGTGATAGTGGGAGATCTCCAGGTTCTACCTGGAGGCTGGCAACCATACTGACAAAGTGATGTCATGATGTTGGGGTGGTGGTGCTGCAGGATGAAGGTTTTGACCAATCCTATTCCCCCCCTCCCCCCGTGTCATGATGTCATTGGGGTGTCACCAGAAGTGATGTCAGCTTCCCGGCTCAGTGTCACCCCCATCTGCCCCCACTTTCTTCCCGCTGGTGTTTCAGGCACCAGCGGGCAATGACCTGGCAACTTTAAAAGGTAAAGGTAAAGGTCTCCCTTGCTCGAAAGCCAGTCGAGTCCGACTCTAGGGTTGCGGTGCCCATCTCCGTTTCAAAGCCGAAGAGCCAGCGCTGTCCGAAGACGTTTCCGTGGTCATGTGGCCGGCATGACTAAACTTTGAACAGGAGTCTTATTACTCCTGAAATGACTCACAAGGTTTTAGTCCGTCCTAAGCTCTTGTGGACGACAGCCCACCCTGTCCAATGCGTTTATAATTCCTTACTAACATACGTGTTTAAGTATTGACAAACACGGACCATTCCAGAATCTCGTGCTGATGGTTGGTACCGACAGGCAGTGTTCCCTCTAAGCTGAATTGGTGTGAGCTAGCTCACAGTTTTTTAGCTTCCGGCTCACAGGTTTTCGTCTTCGCTCAGGAAGCGTGGCTCCAGAGCAAACTAATTTAGGCAGTAGCCCAATCGCTCACTTTCAACTTTAATGGCAGGAGCTCCCAAAGTAGAATTTTTGCTCACAAGACTCCACAGCTTAGAGGGAGCATGGCTGACAAGCAGCTCCTTTTAAACATGCAAGACAGGACTCTGGGAACCTTATTAGGAATCTCCGTGGCTCAGCGAAGGCCTTATTTTGAGAGATTATGATGAGTCCGAAAAGCCATGGCCTGGAATCTGAGAGGAGGAGGAGGACCAGAGAACGTTCGCACGGGAGAAAAGGTTGGATTTCGCGTAGTCGCGGAGCATCTCTGCCACCCCTCTTCCAACACAGGGAAGTTTGGGAAGCAGATTTATACCATGTGCATTTCATTATCAGTGTATTCACATTCAAGAGAAAGACTGCAGGGTGACTTCCAAAAGTAAATATGTTTGTTTGAAGGTAATGATGTCACCTGGGTGAGGTTGGTAATGAGGCCTCAGCTGTTTCCTCCCTGCAAAAGAAAACAGGCCCTTCCCTGTGGCTTTTCAGGAGTCAGTGTCTCTTTGTTGGAGGGGGCAGGAGCCGCGAGTTTCTGAGAAGCGGTCCCCATTTCCTGGAAGAGTCTTCTTCCCAGGAACCTTTCTGAGGCCTATTGAGGTTTGAACCTGTAACAGTAGACACACGCCAGATGGAGTGATTTTTTAATGCACCCTCTTCTCTTTGCTTGGTTTTCGTTTCCCATTGGAAACGTACCCTTACGGAAACTGTTTGGTTGTCAAACTTTGGCCCCAGTCACACGGGCCGGACAACGCGGGGGGGGGGATGCGTGGCTGTTTGCCCTGGGGTAAAATAAAGCGCAGTAGCCCGATCACACGGTCCCTCGAGGCTTCGCGCTTAGGCTGTTAACTGGCGATCTCACGGCGATGCTGGAACGGGGCAAAGAAGCGGCGCGGTAAGCGTTTCGCGTTTGTGCATGCGCAGTTCCGCAGAGCAGCACTGCTTTCAGTGGCGTGTTTCTGCGCATGCATTTACGAAAAAACATCCGGTTTGCGACCGGACGTGGACGGGCACCAGATGCCACGGGATACTAGCGCTCCCGCGATCAGACGCCCGCCCCTGTCCCGCATTTTCCGGATACTAGTGCCCTTTCCGGTACTTTTTTTTACTGAGGCTCTGCTTCAGAGTGTATAGCTGTTGCCTCCTAACACTGGTATTCAGAGGTTTGCTGTCTGTGGATATGGAGGTCCCCTTAGTCAACATGGCTGGTAGATACTGGTGGTCCTCTTCTCCATGAATCGGCTCAATTCCCTTTTAAAGCCGTCTATGCTTCTAGTAAAGATAAAGGTTTCCCTTGCTCGAAAGCCAGTCGAATCCGACTCTAGGGGGCAGTGCTCATCTCCATTTCCAAGCTGAAGAGCCAGCGCTGTCCGAAGACGTTTCCGTGGTCATGTGGCCAGCACAACTAGACGCCGAGGTGCACAGAACGCTGTTACCTTCCCACCGAAGCAGCACCTATTTATCTACTTGCAATTTCTTGCTTTCGAACTGCTAGGCTGGCAGGAATCTATGCTTCTAGCCATCACTATATCCCATGGCAGTGAGTTCCACAAGTCAATTGTGCATTGTTCTTTCATCTGTCCTGAACTGGCTGCCCAACAACTTCCTTGGTGCCCCCAAATTCTAATATTACAGAAGAGGGAGAACCAGAGTTCTCTTTCTCCACCAAATTTTCAGTTGTGTTGTCTTTTCCAAACCGAAAAGCCCTGGACTGTCAGTCCTTTTGATATACATGTACTTGTGTATTCTGCGGGGAAGCTGCAGCAACGGGTTGCTGAAAATGAGAAGGTTGCAGTGCATGATACATCGGGGCATGAGCGAGCAGACACACTTTTCTGTACAAATATCCAGACCTCGGGCTGCTCCTTAAGCGTTTTGCTTTGAGATGAAATTCTCTGGGCTTTCTTTTCCATTGTGGCCTTTGCGAGGGCTTTTGCACGGTTACATTTGTTGCTGCCGCCGCTATGTGCTGACCTCAATCTTTTCAGTGCTTTCCGGCACATTGTGTCGGTTTGGATCATCTGCATCTGGAGGTTGCTTTTCCAAATGTGCAGCAACTTGGTAATGGTGTAGTTGGGGAGTTGGTGACGGGCTCACGTGCAGGGCTGCCATTACTGGAAATTCTGAAAGGCTTGAATTGCAGTAGAAAGAGATCCTTCAAATGTATAATTCCCCCCCTCCCTACGGTACCAGCTTCTCGTGCTGAATTAGAGATCACTTCAGACGTCGCCTACGAAGGGATTTTTCCAAGCGGGGCAAGCTCAAAAAGATGTCCTTCTGAATATGGAATTGATTTGTGTACCAGTTGAATACCCCACCTTCTTGGCTTACAAATCCATCAGTAACCAAAAACAAATCAAACCCCGCAAGACAAAATGCACGGGAAAGCATCCAAATATCCAGTTTAAAATCGGCAGTGAATCAGTTGTTCCACATCCGAGAAAGTGACGTCAAATAAACGGTTCTACTGGCCCTCCGAAGCACCAAGAACAAGTGTTACTTTTTCTGGCAGTCCGATGACCAGACTATATTTTACTGCCCAAAATGCATGTGCTGTTGTAGAGCACATCTGTGCTTGGAGGAGGGAGGGGTGAACAGCCAGCCAGGCCAGTTAAGTGGACCTAAACTGATTCATGGGTTCCTGTATGAAGAAGAAGAAGAGGTTGGATTTATACCCCGCCCTTCACTACCTAAGGAAGTCTCAGAGCGGCTTACAAACTCCTTTCCCTTCCCCTCCCCACAACAGACACCCTGTGAGGTAGGTGGGGCTGAGAGAGCTCTGACAGAAACTGCTCTTTTTCAAGAACAGCTCTTATCAGAACTACGGCTTGCCCAAGGTCATCCAGCAGCTGCAAGTGGAGGAGTGGGGAATCAAACCCGGTTCTCCCAGATTAGAGTCTGCACACTTGACCACTACACCAAACTGGCTCTCTAGGTAATGGGTAGGTAATGCTTCAAGTGTTTGTCTCCCAGGTCGTGAAGGGCTTCACCCAGCAGGTGAAGACTTTGTTGTTTCGTTTGGCGTAACCCCAGTAACCGTTCTTGGCCCTCCACTCTGTTTCTGACATTGTTCATTTGTGCGGTTTTATTCAATTATTTAAACATTTTAAAATGTTGTTCGTAATTGTTTTAACGTTGGGGACCCTGTTTGGGTGGAAAGGTGGCATAAAGATGTTTTAAATCAAGTCAATAAATACCTAAAAATAGGCACCTTGAATTGACTCTCTAACCCAGCAATACACCTGAAGAGCCACACTGGCAATTATCATTTATTTATTTATACTTTAGATTTCTATACCGCTCCAAACCCCGAAGGGTCTCTGAGCAGTTTACACAGTTCCGAATTATCCCTAACTAAGGTCACATGTTTACAGGGGTCGGGGCTGCCTACCGGCACCCAGATGGCAGGGCTCGCTGTTCTTGGCTTATTCCTGAGCGGTCTTTTCGGGCGTCAGTGTTCTCCTACGGCTCCGCCTCCGTCTCTGCCTCCGTCACTCCGCTGCCTCGCTCCGTCGATCCGATGTCTCGCCATTCCGCCGCCGCCATTTTTCGCCGATGTTGCCGCCGCCACTTTGATGCTCCTGCCGCACACCCCCATATGGGGGAGGGTGCCCCCTGCCACCTAAGGGCAGGTACCCATTAATCTACTTGCAATATTTACTTGCTTTCGAACCGCTGGGTGGGCCAAAGGAGTCGCTTCGCTAATATATGCCCTGCGTGTCTCCCCACCAAACACACACATATAAAATAAGAGCTATTAATATTAAATGTGTGTGAGTCTGACCTTTTTAATTACCAGAGTTCCTCTTAGTGTGTATGGTTCTTTCTCCCAGCCACTATTGAACCTTAGCTGGTCTTGTTTATCTGTTGTATAGGGAAAGGCTCGCTGGTCAATCATGAGATAAAATAATATGCACGTTTTCAGAGTCTCCCAAGCTAATAGGCTGGGTATTAAAAATAAAAGCTTCCCTGGGTTAAAAGCACCTGACAAGTTGAACTCTGGTGCTGCAAGAGATGGGGTGTTTAGAACCTCTTCTTGTGCAAAGTGGCCAGTTTGGTGTAGTGGTTAATTGCACAGACTCTAATCTGGGAGAACCGGGTTTGATTCCCCACTCCTCCACTTACACCTGCGGGACGACCTTGGGCAAGCCACAGTTCTGGCACAGCTGTTCTTGAAAAAGAGCAGTTTCTGTCAGGGCTCTCTCAGCCCCACCTACCTCACAGGGTGCCTGTTGTGGGGAGGGGAAGGGAAAGGAGTTTGTAAGCCGCTCTGAGACTCCTTTGGGTAGTGAAGGGCGGGGTATAAATCCAATCTCCTCCTCCTCTTCCTCCTCTTCTTCTTCCCAACCTCCACCAGGCAGTATCCTTGCCCACTTTCGTGAAACATGGGGCAGGTGCCATGTTGGGGAATGATGCTCAGAAGATCTACAGGCGGCCTGTGGCTGCATGTGGCTCCCAAAACGCTTAGAGTATCGCTGCTGTAACCACACTGGAAACCGATAAAACGGTTTTAAAACAGGTTTGGCATAAGGGCAGGTACCCATTAATCTACTCGCAATATTTACTTGCTTTCGAACCGCTGGGTGGGCCAAAGGAGTCGCTTTGCTAATATATGCCCTGCGTGCCTCCCCACCAAACACACACACACACAAAATAAGAGCTGAGTATTAATATTAAATGTGTGTGAGTCTGACCTTTTTAATTACCAGAGTTCCTCTGAGTGTGTATGGTTCTTTCTCCCAACCACTATTGAACCTTAGCTGATCTTCTTTATCTGTTGTATAGGGAAAGGCTCGCCAGTCAATCATAAGATAAAATAATATGCACGTTTTCAGATTCTCCCAAACTATTAGGGTGGGTATTAAAAATAAGAGCTTCCCTAGGTTAAAAGCACCTGACAAGTTGAACTCTAGTGCTGCAAGAGATGGGGGGTTTAGAACCTCTTCTTGTGCAAAGTGGCCAGTTTGGTGTAGTGGCTAAGTGCACGGACTCTAATTTGGGAGAACCGGATTTGATTCCCCACTCCTCCACTTGCAGCTGCTGGACGACCTTGGGCAAGCCACAGTTCTGGCATAGCTGTTCTTGAAAAAGAGCAGTTTCTGTCAAGAGCTCTCTCAGCCCCACCTACCTCACAGGGTGCCTGTTGTGGGGAGGGGAAGGGAAAGGAGTTTGTAAGCCGCTCTGAGACTCCTTTGGGTAGTGAAGGGCGGGGTATAAATCCAATCTCCTCCTCCTCTTCCTCCTCTTCTTCTTCCCAACCTCCACCAGGCAGTATCCTTGCCCACTTTCGTGAAACATGGGGCAGGTGCCATGTTGGGGAATGATGCTCAGAAGATCTACAGGCGGCCTGTGGCTGCATGTGGCTGTATGTGGCTCCCAAAACGCTGAGTGAGCATCGCTGCTGTAACCACACTGGAAACTGATAAAACGGTTTTAAAACAGGTTTGGCACACATTCATTGCCCATCGACAGCCAGTCAGTGAGCCGCTGCATTTTTCTACCCGTTGAAGCAGCCCTCTCCAAGTTGGAAGCTGCAGAAACATGGATTGGTGCAGCAACATCTCCTGAATCTCAATGGAAGGGCATTCTTTGTACTAAGTGTCGTGGGGAAATGGGTTAGTGCTGGAAACCCCAAGCTCCTGGGTCCAGGAGTGTGTGGTTTTTTTGCATGGTCCTTTGAGCCAGAGCCTCTTCCACACCCCCATATTTATTTCAAGCTGACTTTTAAGGATTTGGCTTCATCGTCTTCCTCGGCAGACCCTCCTCGCCAAAGATTTGTCTTTGTTTAAAAAGTCCCAACCCGTTGACAGAACAGTCTAAATTCTTGCAGAGAAACATTGCTTCTAGAATTCCTGCAACCGGGTTGCTTCTGCTGAGCCTTCCAGTGATTTGTTCTCAGCTCGCCTTTCTGGTTGAGCGGTGGCGTATTCATGTGTCAATCTCTCCCCTTTTCAACCGGAGCGCCAAGATTCCTCTGAGCTCATTCAGTGGTCTGCGTTGACCTGACCTGACAGCAGCCAGCCAGCTGGTACAGGATCTGGGACAGACAGAAAGTGCGGATGGAATGAGTGCATCTTTGTCTAAGCAAATAGTTTTTAAAAAGGGGACACAGACAACAGTATTCTCCCCCCCCAAAAAAAAAAGAGCTTGTCCAGAATTTGCTTTCTGTTTTTCAAACCGCAGAAGGCTTCCTCATACACACAAATTATGAACCTACTCATTTTATTGGGAGAGCCAGCTGATGGTAAACAGTCATGACACAGTTTATAGGAGGACATAAAACTTTATTTTTAAGGAAGCGGAAGGACAGACCTATTTCTGAGAGCAGTTTTAAGAACGTCAGAGAAGCCAGTGTTGGATCAGGCCAGTGGCCCATCCAGTCCAACACTCTGTCACACAGTGGTCAAAAATACCTGGTGCCATCAGGAGGTCCAGCATTGGGGCCAGGACACTAGAAGCCCTCCCACTGTTGCCCCCCATCCCAAAGCGCCAAGAATACAGAGCATCCCTTGCCCCAGACTGAGAGTTCCTATCTATACCTTGTGGCTATAGCCACTGATGGACCTCTGCTCCATATGTTGATCCAATTCCCTCTTGCAGCCGTCCATGCTTGTAGCCTCCGCCACCTCCTGTGGCAGTTTTATTAAGTGGGGTAGAGCAGGGGTCCCCAACGTGGTGCCTGGAGGCACCTGGGGGCCCACCAACACCTTTTTAGGCTTGCGCCTAGAAAGTGGGTGGGGCCAAGTTGGCCACTGAAGATCTGATTGGCTATGCAGATCAAAATAACATTACTTCAGTGCAGCTGCCATGACAAGTGTTTGTTTCCTGCTTTCTCAACCACTTTATCCCAGCGTATTCTTAAAATTACCCCTCTTCTCCCACGCTCTCGGGCTTCCTCTCTCTGTGTGGCACTGCCTCCTGTGCCAGTCATTTTGTGGCTGTGCCCACTGCCTTGTGTCAGAATTCCAAAGGCGCCCACAGGTTCAAAAGGTTTGGGGACCCCTGGAGTAGAGGATGGGTGATGGAAAGCAGAAGCCAAGGACTGGTGAGGGTGAAGTTGGAAGAAGGAATTCGCTTGCTTGAAAAAGTAATTAATTATTGTATGGCATTGTGTGTAGTATAGCCGGGAGATCCTAAGATTGTCTGGCAGCCTTAAGTTCTAGCTCTTTTAGTGGCGAGTTGGATTTATTTTTGGGCTGAGAGAGCTCTGGGAGGGCTGTGACTGACCCAAGGTCACCCAGCTGGCTTCATGTGGAGGGGTACAGAATGGAACCCGGTTCTCCAGATTAGGAAAAAAGCTAATATAATTGTATTAACCAATTGAGGTGAGGCTGGGAAAGGTTCAGAGGTCTGAAACGGCTACAGCCTTAGAGAAACTACCTTATTTCCTATTTGAGATCTGTTTTCTGTACAGCAATGCAAATATATTTGCATATGTAACTGGGTCAACCATTCAGTACAGTTACTACATTAATGAATGATCTAATCATGTCCCTAGGCATTGCTTTCTAACCCTGTTCCCAAAACACAGCTAGCGGGTTCCCAAAACACCATATTCCCCCCCCCCCAACCTTACAGCTTAGACATCTTCTCATTTTGACTGTCCACTGATAAGGCCTTTTCTTCGTGCTAGGATTCGTTTGGGTCCTTCCCACACAGACAGCCAGTGGGACTGTTGTAGCCCAGGACATTTATGGTAATGTAGTGCCTTATGAAACCCTAGAATATAGGGAAACGGATGTATAAAGGTTACCCCTCATCTCTAACCCCAAGGACAGATGTCAAAAGGCCAAGGGGATCAGATGCAGAGGAAATAAAATATCAGCTTAAATTGGTTAAAATTCAAGGTGAGACACTGTTAGAAGGTTCGTCCTAAAAGCAGACACTTTGAGTGCACGTGTTAAGTCCCATCCAGTCGCTTCTAACATGGCAACCCAGTGAATTACTGTCCTCTAAAATGTCTGGTGGTTCACAGCCTTGCTCAGGCCTTGCAGACTGAACGGAGAGGAGCACCGCAACCCTAGAGTCGGACTTGACTGGCTTTTGAGCAAGGGAACCTTTACCTTTTTAGTGCCTTATGAAACCCTAGAATATAGGAAAAGGGATGTATAATGGTTACCCCTCATCTCTAACCCCCAAGGACAGATGTCAAAAGGCCAAGGGGATCAGATGCAGAGGAAATAAAATATCAGCTTAAAGTAGTTAAAATTCAAGGTGAGACACTGTTAGAAGGTTCATCCTAAAAGCAGACACTTTGAGTGCACTTTTAAGTCCCATCCAGGCGTTTCTAACATGGCAACCCTGTGAATTACTGTCCTCCAAATTGTCTGGTGGTTCACCGCCTTGCTCAGGCCTCGCAGACTGAAGGCCCTCCTGGCTTCCTTGATGGAGTCCGTCCATCTCCTGTTGGGTCCTCCTCTTCTGCTGCTGCCTTCAACTTTCCCCAGCATGATTGTCTTCCCTAGTGACTCTTGTCTTCACATAATGGGACCAAAGTCTGATCGTCTCAGTTTAGTCATTTTAGCTTCTGGGGAGAGTTCAGGCTTGATTTGATCTAAAACCCACTTATTTATGTTTTGACGGTCCACGGTACTGGTAAACCAGGGGTGGCCACATGTGGCTCTTTCACACGTATTGTGCGGCTCCCGGCAGGGCGGCCGGGGAAGCGAAGGGGAGCCATGCCTTCTATGTCTAGACAATGTCTAACGCATCAAAGATGGCAACCTGTCTCCTCCCTAGTTGATTATAAGGGCAAAACGTGTCTCCTTTACCTCAACATGACACATCTGTAAGAAAATGTCCGATCACTGAGTTACGTAATCACGACTATCTCCTTCACAAGGTAGTTTTTGCCCCAAACGGACACTAATGAAGGAAATAAGTTTCTTTAAAGCCTGAAACTAGCAAATAAGAGAGGATATCATCTAGGGTTGCCAGCCTCCAGGTGGTGGCTGGAGATCTCTTGGAACTACAACTGATCTCCAGGTGACCGAGAGAGGTTCATTTATGGCTGCTTCAGAAGGTCAGTTCTTTGGCATTATACCCCATCAAAACCCCTCCCCTCTCCAAACCCCACCCTCCTCAGGCTCCCCCCCCAAATCTCCAGGAATTTCCCAACCTGGAGCTGGCAACCCTAATACCAGCCCCCTTAAAAAAGAAGGGAAATTAGTTATTTAAGGTCTGGTGTAGCCAATTTGGTGTAGAGAGTTTGGTGTAGAGAGCCAGTTTGGTGTAGTGGTTAAGTGCATGGACTCTAATGTGCGAGAGGGCGGGGGATAAATCCAATCTCTTCTTCTTCTTTTACCTCACAGGGTGTCTGTTGTGGGGAGGGGAAGGGAAAGGAGTTTGTAAGCCGCTTTGAAGGGTAGTGAAGGGCGGGGTATGAATCTAATCACCTCCTCCTCCTCCTCCTCCTTCTTCACCATACCCTTTGGGTCAGGTTTCTTCATCCAAGACAACCTTCACCACTAAGGAGACAACATGTGCTCTTAAAGTCTGGTGATCTAACATCTCAGGTTTTCCTTCTTAATTCTCCCTTTCACTATGGCCCATTGTCCCCACCATGCTCTTCCTCTACATTCCTCCACTTGTCCCTCCCAGAGCCCCGTCTAGATCCCCTGGTTCTCTGACTCCTGCCACCGCCACCCCATGTGCCCGTGTCTTTATCATAATTCTCCCCCTCAAATCCCCCGTCCCCGCTCCAGTCTTTCTTCTTTCCCTCTCTCTTTCCAGTTTGGGGTAGTGGTTAACTGCGTGGACTCTAATCTGGGAGAACTGGGTTTGATTCCCCACTCCTCCTCTTGCAGCTGCTGGTGCGGCCTTGGGTCAGTCACAAGTTCTGTCACGTGTTCTTGAAAAAGAGCAGTTTCTGTCAGAGCTCTCTCAGCCCTACCTATGTCACAGGGTGTTTGTTGTGGGGAGGGGAAGGGAAAGGAGTTTGTCAGCCGCTCTGAGACTCAGAGTGAAGGGCGGGGTACAAATCCAATCTCCTCCTCATCCTTCCCATTCTCTTAGGAAACACACACATATCTACCCAGCATCCTCATGGACTTGCTCTGAACGAGACCCCACTGAGCATCTTAAGTATCGGAGATTCTAGTTAAGTGATTAGGACTCGCCAAAGTTAGATCTTTGAAGAAGTTTTGACCCACTCAGTGTTTTCCGTGGCAGCTGCCTTTGAAATGTCCTTTCTGCCTTGCCTTCCATCTATCCATTTGTAGTTAATAAGAATTAACCTTTTTAAGAACGACGGTCCTGTTTTTTTATGGGAAAGTACCAGATCGGTCTGCCAGCCGTATGTACAAAGCCATGTTGCCATGTTGCCATGTTGGATCAGAAGCCATGTTGGATCAGGCCAATGGCCCGTCCAGTCCAAAACTCCGTCACACAGTGGCCAAAGACACCAGGGGCCATCAGGAGGCCCAGAAGTGGAAGTTAGAGATGCCAACCTCCAGGTGGGACTGGTGGATCCCCTAGAATTACAGCTCATCTCCAGACTACAGAGTTCCCTGGGAGAAAATGGCTGCTCTGGAGGGTGGATTCTGGGGCACTGTTCCTCACTGAGGTCCCTGCCCTCCCCAAGCTCCATCCCCAAATCTCCAGGAGTTTCCCAACCTGGAGCTGGCCGGGGGGGAGAACCTGACAACCTGGTGGGAGTGCATGTGTGAATGGCCACACACATTTACCTGCCCCAGGATGCTGGGTAACACAGTGTAGTGGCTAAAACAGTAACTCTTTGTGGGGATAGTTATGCCTCTCCCCAAGGGGACAATCTGCAAATCCTGAGGGGGCATTCAGACCTTCAGATTTTAGGCAGGCAGCTCCTTTTCCTTACTTACAATGGCTTCCCAGTTTGGTGAGCCAGTTTGGTGTCGTGGTTAAGTGCACGGACGCTAATCTGGGAGAACCGTGTTTGATTCCCCACTCCTCCACTTGCACCTGCTGGATGACCTTGGGCAGGCCGTCGTTCTGTCAGAGCTGTCCTTGAAAGGGCAGTTCTTGAAAGAGCTCTCTCAGCCCCGCCTACCTCACAGGGTGCCTGTTGTGGGGAGGGGAGGGGAAGGGAAAGGAGTTTGTAAGCCGCTCTGAAACTCCTTTGGGTAGTGAAGGGTGGGGTATAAATCCAATCTCCTCCTCCTCCTCCTCCTCTTCTTCTTCTTTCTTCTTCTTCTCTTCCAGCAGAGGAGAGTTGTTTTATAGGGCTTATGTCTTCTTACAGAATGAATCCCCAGGTCTTAGACTTCTCCCTGAGGCCCTTAGGGCAAATAGAAGCCAAACCTACCATGAAGAAGTTGGCCGATGGCTCTTATACACAAAGGACTCATTGTATGTAGACCTGATCTTGGTGTGTGGAACACATAGGTCATAAATATACCTATGTAAATAAAGTTGTCTTGTTTGGAATGCTGGTTTTTTATGTCCTGATTTTCTGCTTGCGTCTTGGGGGGGTATTTGATGATATTGTTGCATACTTGGTGGGCAGTAGTGGGTTAAAAGTTAAGAACGAGAGAGCTAGAGTGTGGGGCTTGGGTGGGAAAACCCAGTGTCAAGCCCCTACTCACTGGGTGGCCTTGATACATTGCTTCTGTTAGCCTGGCCTACCACACAAAGAGCCGTAAGGTTAAGATACCCCTTTGAGCAACTTGGGAGGGAAGGTGGGATTCAGATATGTCAGTAGTTTTCAGACTGTGGAACTATAAAGCTTTCCAAGAGTTCTTCAGTGCATGGGCCAGTAATGGAGGGCCGGCTTTCCCTCAAAGACCCCTGTAGCATACAGGGGCTCTGCGGTATTTATTATTTATTTATTTATTCTATTGCACTTATACTCCGCCCTCCCTCAAGGTTCTTATGGATGCAGTGCAATATAGTAAGAGTTACCTCCAGGTCTATCACTTGCAGTGAATCAGTTAATTCAGCCGGGAAGCCCACATACCATTTTGAATTCTGTGACAAAAGAGAATATTTTGGCATACATTTGCATATCAATAAAATGCCTTTAAAGAAAAAGGCGCTCTTTCTTGGATGCAGTTCGGGCATCCTGCCGAACCACGGTTTGGACTAACCGCAGTTCAGAACCAAAACCACCGTTTTGCGTTTCCACGCAAGCAGCAGACAAGCTGTGGTTTACGCCTCCTTGTCTGCTTTTTGTTTCCCATTTTTGAGGGTTGGGACAATGGTTTTATGTCTGATTTGTTAATCCGGATGTCATGCTAAGCCAGAGCAGGTACCAACCACGCCTTTCTGATTCACAGTTGGTCACACACACCCCCCCCCCCCCAGTTCACCAATTTCAACAGCATCATA
>NW_015172601.1:413492-432193 GCF_001447785.1 Gekko japonicus | reverse complement strand
AGTGGCCAGAAAGACCAGGTGCCATCAGGAGGTCCAGCAGTGGGGCCAGGACACCAGGAGCCCTCCCACTGTTGCCCCCCCGGCACCAAGAATACAGTCACATCAGAATACAGTCACACAAACCATAGCTAAGCTTCCTTAATTATGATTTAGTGCCATGTCTTAACCGAGCCTCTGTTTCTTCGATGAGGTACCCATGTTGTTGTAGATGCCGGGATGGAAAAGGCATTCTTTCTTGTCCAAGAGACATGGAGGAATGTCTCTTTTAGAAAGTGCCTCTGCATTTGTAAGTATGTAGATTAAAAATAACGAGCATTTAAAAAACACCCTGTCTGATTAATCTGGGACACTGCTCTTGGTATTTTTTTTTGTATTTTTTGCATGTGTGTACGCATGCGTGTGAGTGTGTGTGTACCTGGAAGTCATGGCGTCCTCTGATGACCGACCCCTCCTGGGGGCCTGGCGAATATTTAGAGAGGTGGCCGAATAAAGCCTCCCCCCGCCTCTGGACTGCTGGTATTCCAAGGAGGTCTCCCATCCAAGTACTTGACAGGGTCGGCCCTGCTTAGCTTCCGAGATGTAACAAGATCCGACTTCCGTGGGCTATCCAGGTCAGGACCCTGGGGCACTGTTTTCATTGATCCAGACATAGCTGATAGATTCACTGCAGTCCTGTGCATGGTTTCTTGGGAGTAATTGCCGTCTAACACAGTGGGATTTAGGTCTGTGTAAACATACATAGGTGTGTGCTATAAATAATGCCATATTCATTCATTCATTCATTCATTCATTCATTCATTCATTCATTTGAGGTAGTAACTAAGGTAAAAGGTCTGGGTAAAAGGTCTGCAATTGTTTGCCGCAGCGTAGCTCTGTACAACCTGGAGCTTGTTTGCAGCGCTTGGCGTGTTTCGTGTGCGTCAATACTAGAGTCTGTTTCTAAAGAGCAGATGGCAGTGTTAATGAAAATAAAAAAAGAATTCAACAGCAAGTGAAAATAAGCCAATCCTGCAGAAAATACGAGTGTTTTTGTGCTTAATGTTCCGTTGTTTCAAGAGTTCTTCACCATGATAAAACAAATAGGCATCAGATTGATTCATGGGTTATTATGTCTGTCCCATGATGTAGGCGCGCAGATTCTTCACGCAGTGTATCATTAACCTGTGGAACTCATTGCCACAGAGTGTAGTGACTGGACACTTGTGTTGAGGATCTTAAAAGAGGATTAGACAAATTACTAGATGGGTGGCTGCTATCAGTGTCCATGAGCCATGAGGGCGAGATGTAATCTCCATGTTCAAGGACAGTATACCTTGTTTGTGTGGGAGACCCCCACCAGGAGGGGGCTTTGGGCCTCCCTGAGGATTGGCCATTGTGTGAACCAGGATACTAGACTAGAAGAACCTTCATCTGGTCCAGGAAGGCTCTTATGTTTCTATGGCTGGGAGGGCAGGGAACCAGGAAGCTGAAGAAGTGGAATGAAATGGGAAGTGACTACCACCACCACCACAACCACCTCTTCCTCCTCCTCCTCCTCCTCCTCCACCACAACCACCTCTTCCTCCTCCTCCTCCTCTTTTGTTTTGTAAACAGTTGTTAACTGCTTGTGCAGAAAGCTCTTAAATTCATTAATACTCTATGCTGTCTTCAGATAATCAAGATGTCTAAAGCTGTTAACACTACACACACTTCTTTCAACTGACTGTAATGACATCCTATTTATACTAAAGCACCACCACCTCTTCTTCTTCTACTACTACTACTACCACCACCACAACCACCTCTTCTTCTTCTTCTTCTTCTTCTTCTTCTTCTTCTTCTTCTTCTTCTTCTTCTTCTTCTTCTTCTTCTTCTTCTTCTTCTTCTTCTTCTTCTTCTTCTTCTTCTTCTTCTTCTTCTTCTTCTTCTTCTTCTTCTTCTTCTTCTTCTTCTTCTTCTTCTTCTTCTTCTTCTTCTTCTTCTTCTTCTTCTTCTTCTTCTTCTTCTTCTTCTTCTTCTTCTTCTTCTTCTTCTTCTTCTTCTTCTTCTTCTTCTTCTTCTTCTTCTTCTTCTTCTTCTTCTTCTTCTTCTTCTTCTTCTTCTTCTTCTTCTTCTTCTTCTTCTTCTTCTTCTTCTTCTTCTTCTTCTTCTTCTTCTTCTTCTTCTTCTTCTTCTTCTTCTTCTTCTTCTTCTTCTTCTTCTTCTTCTTCTTCTTCTTCTTCTTCTTCTTCTTCTTCTTCTTCTTCTTCTTCTTCTTCTTCTTCTTCTTCTTCTTCTTCTTCTTCTTCTTCTTCTTCTTCTTCTTCTTCTTCTTCTTCTTCTTCTTCTTCTTCTTCTTCTTCTTCTTCTTCTTCTTCTTCTTCTTCTTCTTCTTCTTCTTCTTCTTCTTCTTCTTCTTCTTCTTCTTCTTCTTCTTCTTCTTCTTCTTCTTCCTCCTCCTCCTCCTCCTCCACCACCACCACCACCACCTTACCAAACAGAAGCTTCTGACTCACATGGCAGATGTATGCTTTCCTTTGTGAATAAGCATCTACCCTTTTCGCCACTCTCTGGTCGGCCTGCAGTAGCAAACTTTGCTCGGAGGAACGTTCTTTGCCACAACTATGCCATTTATTCTTAACATTTTCAAAATCTGTTTCTCTCCTGTTCCCCTTCCAGGTCAGCTTGAACGATTCACACAACCAGATGGTGGTTCACTGGGCCGGAGAGAAGAGTAACGTGATCGTGGCCCTGGCCAGAGACAGCTTAGCCTTGCTGGGACCCAAGCTGAGTGATGTAAGTGTGTGCAGGGGTGGTTTTGTTTGTGGGTTTGGGGGGAGGTGTGGGGAGAATCATCGACCGTACCCTTGAATCCAGTGGCTAACGGTTGTTCCTTTTTGCATTGAAAACTAGTGACTCAGTTCAGACATCTCGAAAACGGTGCTTTGTTTTACCTAGGGTTAGGTTTTGAACGCGCGATTCAGCTCACAGATGATCACTCGTGTCCTGGTTTTCTTCAATAAGTGCTCCTTTCATTTCCTTCGTGGATGCCTGTGGGGGGTGTAGCCAGGGAACAGGCCAGGATTAAAGCAGGATGTCTTACACGACACCCGTAGTTGAATGCATGAAGCTGCCTTATACTGAATCAGACCCTTGGTCCATCAAAGTCAGTATTGCCTACTCAGGCCGGCAGCTGCTCTTCGGGGTCTCAGGCTGAGGTCTTTCACATCACCTACCGACGGGTCCTTTTAACTGGGGATGCCGAGGATTGAACCTGACAGCCAGTTTGGTGTAGTGGTTAAGTGTGTGGACTCTAATCTGGGAGAACTGGGTTTGATTCCCCACTCCTCCCCTTGCAGCTGCTGGATGATCTTGGGCAAGCCATAGTTCTGTCAGAGCTGTTCTCTCAAGGACAGTCCTCGAAAGAGCTCTCTCGGCCCCACCTGCCTCACAGGGTGTCTGTTGTGGGGAGGGGAAGAGAAAGGAGATTGTGAGCCGCTCTGAGACTCCAAGTGAAGGGCGGGGTATAAATCCAATCTCCTCCTCCTCCTCCTCCTCCTCCTCCTCCTCTTCTTCTTCTTCATCATGCCAAGTAAATGCTCTACCACAGAGCCACAACCTCTCCCCTAAAGACCAACTGTGGTTAAGAAATCAACTTCAGATTCTGGTTGGATGGGCCCTAACTGACCGTTGTTTCTGGAACGGCCCACATTCAGACAGTCACACTAACCGTAGTTAGTTGAATTAAACCAGGGTTTTGTGCAGCGTCCGAACTAAGCCAGCCATAACACCTATTATATATGCAGCTCTTTCCATCCCAAAGTACTGCCTTTTTATTTATTTTTTCTAAAACGTTTTTATTTTGTTATTCGTCAAAGAAGAAAACAATAACTCATTTATAAGAAGATAACAACAAGCAAAACAGTAGTAACAACAATAACAACACAAGAAGTATTTGAATGGAAAGGTGGCATGTAAATGTGCTAAGTAAATATCACCATCACAGTAATCCTGAGAACAGCCATGCGAGGTGAGCCTGTAATTACCGATGTGGGAGCCAATGAGGAAAGGGTGTGCCTTGTCAAAGGCTGCCAGGTAGCATAGGTGAGACTGGAACAAGCCGTCTCCTGAATCACTGCTCACTCTCTTACATTGAAGCCATCCTGTCCAAAGTCACTCCAGTCTAAACCTGCTAAAATCAGTAGAAAAGAGCAAGAGTCCAGTAGCACCTTAAGTAGTGGTTAAGTGCGCGGACTCTAATCTGGGAGAGCCAGGTTTGATGCCCCACTCCTCCACTTGCAGCTGCTGGATGACCTTGGGCAAGCTGTAGTTCTGATAAGAGCTGTTCTTGAAAAAGAGCCGTTTCTGTCAGAACTCTCTCAGCCCCATCTACCTCACAGGGTGTCTGTTGTGGGGAGGGGAAGGGAAAGGAGTTTGTAGGCCGCTCTGAGACACCTTTGGGTTGTGAAGGGCGGGGTATAAATCCAATCTCTTTTCTTCTTCTTCTTCTTGACTGACAAAAATATGTGGCAGAGGAGGAGCTTTCATAAGCTCACTTCTTCAGATACCAAATGCTAAAATCAGTGGGCTTAGTATGGAAAAAGTCTTCACATTTATATTTATTTATTTATATTTGAATTTATATCTCAGGGCGGCTAACAAGGGCACCGTGTGCCGAGGTTAAAACAGTAAACACATAGTTTAAAAGCAATAAATTACAGTACAATACAATAACAAATTTACACACAGATTTAGACAATATGGGTAGATCTTAACTTCCATAACTACTTCCTAAGATCTTATCATCTAAGCTGTGCCCAGGCGCCTCGCTCCCCCCTTGGGGTGCCAGGCAAATGATGTTAATACGCTAGAGCATAGCGGGCAAAGGTGGAATTGTAGTGGTGGCGGCTCCTACTCAAAGGACTGGCAGAAGAGTTCCGTCTTGCAGGCCCTGTGGAACTGAGAGAGGTCCCGCAGGGCCCGGATCTCTTCCGGGAGCTCCTTCCACCAGGTAGGAGCCGCCACCGAAAATGCCCTGGTCCTGATCACCGCAAATTTAACGTCTCTCGAGCCTGGAATTTCCAGGAGATGACGCCCCCCCGACCGTAGTGCCCTTGGGGGAACATATGGAGAAAGGCGGTCCCTCAGGTAGGCTGGACCCTGGCCATAAAGGGCTTTAAAGGTGAAAACCAGCACTTTTAAGCGATCTGGTACGCTATTGGCAGCCAGTGCAGCGCTTTCAGCACAGGCCAAATGTGGTCCCTCATCGAGAGACCCATCAACAGCCTGGCCGCAGCATTCTGCACTAGCTGCAGCTTCCGGACTTGCGACAAAGGCAGCCCCATGTAGAGAGCGTTACAGTAGTCTAGCCTTGAGGTGACCGTCGCATGGATCACCGTGGCCAGGTCCTCACGGCTAAGGTAGGGGACAGACTGCCGAGTCAGCCAAAGATGGTAAAAGGCCGCCCTGGCAGTGGCTGCCACCTGGGCCTCCATCATTAAAGAGGCGTCCAGGCGCACCCCCAAACTCCTAACCTCTGACGCTGGCACCAAAGGCACCCCATCGAAGGTCGGGCGAGGGAGCCCCAGACCCGCGCCGATCCGACTCAGGCCCAGGACCACCGTCTTTGACGGGTTTAGTTTCAACCGGCTGAGCCTGAGCCAACCAGCCACAGCTTGTAACGCCCGGTGCTCTGTTCGTGACTATGCTACGTCCCCCTCCTGATAGAGTGTTCTGATTCTGTTTAGTGTGTTTCTGTTATTGCACAGAGGTTTCCCATGAAACCAGAGGGGTCAATAATGTATTGGTGCTGCTATAGTTGTGTATTCCGTCTTCTTTAAGAGTTTGTTCCCAGCATTCTCTAGGAGTGTCTCCAGTGAGCACCTCCTTGCCCTTCCCCATAGCAACCAGGTACCCTGCTGCATCGTGGGATACAGTCCCAAGATGCATGGATGTTAGTGATGCTTGCCAAGGTGTCGAATTAGAGGAAGATGTAGGGAGAGGAATTCTTTAAGGAGTTTATGCTGCAGGCTTTTGATACAAATATCTTAGATTTGCCTTGCTGGTCTTTTGTAAGGCATGCCCATTGGTTTTCCTTAAGAGGATGTTGACTAACTGCAGGCAGAATATTTCTGGGGTTTTGTTTTGCTTTTTGGGTTTTTTGTGTGGAATAACAGTGCCCACTTTTTGCAGTGTGTTAGATTTTGTTTTTGATTTGTTTTATTCATGTGTTATGTGGGCCTCCTTGGGGTGGGGGGAAGGGAGGGGGTACAAGTACTTCCATCAGTATCCATAAAGATGTCAACACTGCTTCCGTTTGCTGTTTTGTGATCCCGTGTATAGTTTACTGCTGCCTTCAGATAATGTTAAGGTATTTTCTCGCTGAATTTTTTTTTTACTGCTTCCAATTGGCTTTGCTGCTTTTAGTGTTCTGCGCTAATAATGGATTTATTTTTTGGTTTTTATTGGTTCGCTTTCCTGAAATTGCATTTTCGTTCCTTCTCACATATCCTCACTCCACAACATCCTGAGTGCTCCTTTGGAGTTGGAAGGTAGATAGAATTTGGGCAAGTCGGCTCATTGTTTGAGCTTGTGATAAAGGGATAGATAGGTTGCCTGACAGTCGCTTTACGTATTCGGTTGACAAATGACATCTCCGGTAGAAACACGTTTAGCAGATCAGTATAATAAAGATTCAGGAACACGGAAGTTTCACTTCTTTATCGCCTATCCATGGAATTTAAATCAGTAGCTCTTTAAGGGGGAACCTCCTGGTTGGATCCAAACCAGGTTGGATCCATTGAGGAGGAGAAGGAGGAGATTGGATTTATATCCCGCCCTTCACTCGCAGAGCAGCTTGCAAACTCCTTTCACTTCCCCTCCCCACAACAGACACCCTGTGAGGTAGGTGGGGCTGAGAGAGTTCTTTCCAGAACTGTCCTTGAGAGAACAGCTCTTGAGAGAACTACGGCTTGCCCAAGGGCATCCAGCAGGTGCAAGTGGAGGAGTGGGGAATCAAACCCGGTTCTCCCAGATTAGAGTCCGCGCACTTAACCGCTACACCAAACTGGCTTGATCCAGCATGGCTTCTCTTATGTTCTTACATTTTTGAGTCTGCCTCACTATAAATTGTCAAGAATGGCATGGGCTGAATACCGAAGAACCCTCAAAACCTTTGTGCTGTTGCTTTGGGAGCAAGTGTCTTTGATGTCGCATTGTGGAACTGCCTTGTAAGTAATTAGCTGGTAGCGGGGGAATTCACACTCCTTGTTCTGTTAGCCCTCTGTCCTCCAACTTACCTCTACCACTACCGAGCCGAGCTGCTGCTATAGTCTGGACTCTTTCCTAAGAAATAATCAAGATGCTGTCATGGGTGGCTTCCCGCTTAAGAGGGCAGCTGCCATAGCCCTGCGATGTAGAAACCCAGTGCAGCGCTATGGCCTGTTGCAGTGTTGTAGTACCCTTCTGTCCTTTAAAGAAACAGGATTCTTAGCGTCTGCTTTTTAAAAAGATGGTGTAATGCATGGGTCCCTAACCTTTTCGAGCCTGCAGGCACCTTTGGAATTCTGTGACAGAGGGCGGTGGGCTAAACCACAGCCAGCCACAAAACGTCAAGGAATGAAGCCGTGCATAACTTTAATAGTAGCACGTCAACATTTCGGGCAGAAGCTCTGCGTAATGGGATGCCTTTTAAAATGAACATTTAAATTTTTTTATTGAGATAGAAGTCAAGCTTAAACAGTAAAACCTTAAAATTCTAAAACTTTAAAACATTCATGGTCTATGGCCTCGGCCACACGGGCAGGAAAATGCGGGGGGGAGGCATGGCTGTTTGCCCCGGAGCAAACTAACGCGCGACTGCGTGATCAGGCTTCGGGTTGAGGTCCTGTCGAGCTCCCGTGGTTAGGGGGGAGGTGCTGATCACACAAGCGGCAAAGAAGCGGAGCGGTGCAGCAAACGGGGTTGTGTTTTGTTTTTAAAACTTAAATGTGCGCATGCTTTGTTGGGTGCTTGTGCGCATCCGTGGAGACTTGGGGAAAAAAACCCCTTTTTGCGAGGGGACATGGGCAGGCGCCGGAACTACCACCGGAAACGTGATCAGACGCCTGCCCTTGCCCCATGGTTTCCAGAAACTAGTACCTCCGAGGCACTAGTTTTTTACCCCGCATCTTCCGCGGGAAGCCTCGGGTGCGCCACGGGAGCTCTACGCTTCCCAGATGTGGCGGTGAGATTGCACCCGGAAAATCTGCCTATCTTCCATCTCTCTAGCGTGCCTAATGCTCTGTGTGACCGGGGCCTTTGTATGGTATATGGTCATAGATATCGTTATTATCTTCCAATAAGTGTACAATGAACACATTTTTGAAACTATTTATCCTATCCTTCACACATTAAGATCCATAAAACTCACCTATCAAAGTTGCAAGATTACCAACAAAGGTAAATGAAAATGAACATATTATTTAAAATGTTTTCCAGCAGACGCACAGCTTGCCGTCAGCCACACAGTGAAGATCCTTGTATCGTGGTAGCCATTGCCGTCGAAGCAGTTTTTTAAACATCTGGACGTGTTGGGGACCCCCGAGAAACCAGCTGCTTGATTTATAATGCTGCCCTCTTTCCTTGCTAGGTTTATGTGTCCTACGATTACGGGAAAACATTTAAGAAGATATCGGACAGATTCAGTTTTGGCCCAGGGAACAACAGCCAAGTGGTGATTACTCAGTTCTACCACAGCCCGGCCGACAACAAAAGGGTAAGAAACGGAAATGCTCGAATGAGTAAACAAAGGATTTATGTCCTAGTTTGAAGTAAAGGGCGCTTTGAATGTTTGCCAGATCCAATTTGGGGGTTGACGTGTTTTGGCACACGAGGAATCTTTCCTTTAAAAAGTATTTGTGATTGTGTGAATGTTCGCAGTGGTTCGGTACAGAATTTTCCCATGGTGGCGTCTGCTGCCTTTTTGATCCTAGTCGCCCCCGGTGAACTGGCCCAATCAGGGATCATCTGGTGAGTGAGATGATGTCATACCGCTGCGTCCAATGTGGTAATGTCACGTAACACTGGTAAACAAAAATCATAACCAGGCAATCAATCAATCAATACTTTATTTACAGTCCATGACCAGAATACATATCAGTAAGGAAAAATAAAATTAAAATGACCATATAAAAATTAAGGTTTGCAAATATAGAAGTGTATAATTAAACAAAGATTTCTCGACATCGAAAGGCAAGAATTTATGGAACGCGCAGCCAGCAGATGCTCCCCAAGCAGGTTGGGGACTTTGACCCGGGCTCTACTGCGAAGTATCTGTCAAGTTTAACAGCTCCACATCATCACAGAGCATACATGCTTGCACGCTTTAATGTTCTGCCATCAGAGGTGCGTTTAGGGAGGTACCGCCAGATACCATATATAGACAGACTTTGCCCTTGTTCTCTAAAAGATATAGAATCCACTACACACACCATACTTCATTGCCCCCTCTATAGGGATATCCGATCTCGTTTTATTACTCCACTTCTAGAGGGTAAGAGCTGGCACTCTGAGGACTCAAGTGTTCACTTTCTTCTGTTTAATTCTAATTGCGAAATAATGGAGGCTGTTGCACAATTTTTATATTATGCAATCAGAAGACGAGGCTTGAATAGCCAAATGCAGGTGACTGATGCATCTTAGTATTTCCCCGTATTTCCACGACGTTTTGTGCTTTCATGCCAATAAAGGTTTTGGGTGTGTGTGTAGACGTGTATAAAAGTAAATTAAAACTAATACTAATAGAAATACAGTCGTTTCTAACATTGAAATTATAATATAGAATACAATTAGCTACTATCTTCCACATTAAGTTGGGAAATATATATGGGAAATCGCTTGGGAGCAGATTTTAGCAACTTTCCGGGTGATCTCTATGCTCACATCAGAGAGAAGTGTGTTACTGATCCCAGAATCGGAGGTGTCAGGACAGAGCTCAAGTAACGGGGAGATAAGGGCAGTACGATTTTCATTGTAAAATGAACAGCGAAGAAAGACCTTGACTCTATCTCACCACTGTTACAAGGGCAAAAGCTCTCAGACCAGGCAATTTTGTTATATCTGCCCTCAATAACCGAAGATGGCAAAGCTGAAAATCTATTCGTCAGATTTGGGTAGGTCAGTAACAGCTGTTGAGTCGGAGGGCGATGCAAATGAACAGGTGACCAATTTCACAAGGAGGGTTTCAAAACGGCTTTGGCGTTACCTGTGAAAAAACTAGTAATTTTGGCTGAGGCCTTGGTTTAAATGCCTCTTGAAAGCACTCTCTCTTTGGGGGTCAGAGAGACGTCATAAACACACAGCTACTGCTGAAAATAGATGTCAAGTATAGAGTTCTTCCCTCCCACTCTATAATCTCCTAGTTTAATTTACTTGGTGTTGTAGTGTCACGATTCTGTTTTCCGGGTAGCGTTGGGAGTGAAATCCTTACCACAATGACACCAGAAATAAGGTTCCCTCTAAGCTTGTGAGCAAAAATCTCTACTTTGTGAGCTACTGGCATAAAAGCTGTGAGCAAGTGATTTGGCTGCTACATAAATTAGTTTGCTCTGGAGCCATCCTTCCTGAGCGAAGACAAAAACGTGTGAGCCGGAGGCTGAAAAACTGTGAGCTAGCTCACACTAACTCATCTTAGAGGGGTACACTGTCTACTACATTTCAGTAACTAGATGTAATGGAGATAGATCAAGATGGGTAGCCGTGTTTGTCATCTGTAGCAGTAGAAAAGAGGAAGAATGCAGGAGCACCTTAAAGACTAACAAAAATTTTGGCAGAGTATGAGCTTTCATGGGTCACTACACACAGCTTCTATTTTGGGCAGCAGCTGTGTGTTTCTTTGTACTGTGTAATTCTACCCTGGAATAAGCCTACTGTAGGTGATGTTGGGGAGCAGGGCAGGGGAAACCCTTACCCTAATGGCACCAGAAATAACGTCTACTAGATTTCAGTATTAGAAGTAATGGGGAAGGAAGTGCTACGTGCAGCTTCCATTTTTGGCAGCAGCTACGTGTTTCTTTGTATTACGCAATTCCATCCTGAAATAAGGCTGCTGTAGGTTAAGATGCTGAGCTGCAGACCGGAAGGTCTGTAGTTCGAGACCCGAGTGCCGCGTGACAGAGTGAACTCCCGTCTCTAATTCCAGCTCCTGCCAACCTAGCAGTTCGAAAGCAAGAAATTGCAAGTGGATAAATAGGTACCACTTCTGTGGGAAGGTAACAGCGTTCCGTGTGCGTCGGCGCTTAGTCATGCTGGCCACATGACCACAGAGAAGTCTTCAGACAACGCTGGCTCTTTGGCTTGGAAACGGAGATGAGTACCGCCCCCTAGAGTCAGATTCGACTGGCTTTCGAGGAAGGGAAACCTTTACCTTTACCTAGGTGATACTGGTTTTGTGTCGAAACTGTCACTTAATATTACCTCTTCACAGACCTCTGTCAATCTTTATTTCATGACTTGGTTTCAGTCGCAGAGTGCCCGATGATGTATATTTGCAGCCAGCCGGGGAAGCCTGTGGATAGCTTAAGCCGGCAACACAGTGTGAGCCCTGGTAAATAAGCAGCTGTTCATTTAATATTAAAGAAGATGCACAGCAGAGGGTGAATATTTGTCTCCTGGGGATGATGCATTTGATCAAGAAAATTGACAGAGCAGCATCCAAGGGTGGGGGGGGGGGGGGGGGAGGTCTGAGAAGCAGAACCAAGTATTGATGCTGCCCCCCCCCCCCGCTTCTTTCACAGAAATAGATGCCAGGTGATTTTCTGCTCTCTGAATCCCTCAAGATGGAAGCCACTGGAAAGCGATTTCCATATTCTGTCTTGGGTTGTGAGTAGGGATGTGCATTCGGTTCATCTGAACCAAATGCACCCCCGAAAATGGCCCATTCGGACACCTTTCGGGTTTGCCGCCGAATTGCTGCCATTCGGCCCCATTATATCCTATGGGCCATTGAAGTCAATGGCGAAAACACAGGGTATATTCTGGGGGCTGGTGGGGAAGGGGGTTTGAGGGAGAGGCTCCAAATTTGCAGGGTAGCTGCTGGAGCCTCTCCCCACAGAAACCCCCAAGTCCCAAAGACATTGGACCAGTGGATCCAATGCTATGGGCACCCAAACAGGCTGCTCCCATTCCCTCCATTGTTTCCAATGGGGAAACCTAACACAGCCAGCAGACTGAGGGGTGACATGATAGAGGTTTACAAGATTATGCATGGGATAGAGCAGGTAGAGAAAGAAGTACTTTTCTTCCTTTCTTACACTACAAGAACTCATGGTCACTCAATGCAATTGCTGAGCAGTCGGGTTTAGAACAGATAAAAGGAAGTACTTCTTCCCCCAAAGAGTGGGGGTCCAATTGTACGGGCCCCCAAACAGGTTGCCCTATCCCCCCCATTGTTCTCTATGGTGGGAAAAAAGTAACTTTTCCCCCCACCATAGAGAACAATGGAGGGAGGAGGAGGAGGAGGAGGAAGAAGAGATTGGATTTGTACCCCGCCCTTCACTTGGAGTCTCAGAGTGGCTTCCAAACTCCTTCCCCTTCCCCTCCCCACAACAGACACCCTGTGAGGTGGGTGGGGCTGAGAGAGCTCTTGACACAAACTGCTCTTTTTCAAGGACAGCTGTGCCAGAGCTTGTGACTGACCCAAGGTCACATCAGCAGGTGCAAGTGGAGGAGTGGGGAATCAAACCCGGTTCTCCCAGATTGGAGTCCGCACACTTAACCACTACACCAAACTGGATAGGGGCAACCTGTTTGAGGGCCCATAGAATTGGACTCCCTGGTCCAATGTTCTTCAGACATGGTTTGTATCTTGGGGAGAGGCTCCAGCAGCTACCCTGTTAGTTTGGAGCCTTTCTCTCAAACCCCCTCCCCTCCAACCCCCAGAATATACCCTATGTTTTCGCCATTGACTTCAATGGCCCATAGGATATAATGGGGCTGAAACTGACATTCTGCTGGCCCAAAGACTCTTGAATGGGCTCCTACTGCCGAAATTGACATGCAGGAGTCTTTATGCCAGCTGAAATTGATTCTGCCCGATTCTCTGTTTTCCAGCCTTTTTCAAAGAACGCTTTCTCCTCGTGGATCTTGGGAAGACTATCAATTCTTTCTCAGTTAGAAGGTTGAGGACCAACTTGGCTACCACCAAGTCTTCCCCAGATAATAATACTTTTTCAATTCCCGTAGCACTTTCTGTGCTCGAAGAGGTCCACAGACATGCTCTTGCGGTCCACACAAAAACCTTTGAAGTCAGACCAATATTATTACCTCTGCATAATAGAGCATGATTTGACCTGGATGGCCCAGGCTAGCCCAGTCTCACTAGATCTCAGAAGCTAAGCAGGGTCGGCCCTGGTTAGTATTTGGATGGGAGACCACCAAGAACGTCCAAGGTCATGATGCAGAGGCAGGCAATGGCAGACCACCTTTGAACGTCTCTTGTCTTGAAAACCCCGTAAGTCTACTGCAACTTGACCGCACTTTATACACATGCATGCAATAGAGCCTGGAATGTTTTCCAGGGCATGCTGTCAATTCAAGCCCAGCAATGCTGAGAATCAGTAGATCTAGCTGGTGGCCCATGTCCTGTGGGTTTATGTGGGTGCCTGCTGGGCACTGTGCCCCTGAAACCCAGACGGGTGACGTTGTTGGCCCCCGTGCTGTGAGTGGGAAGTAATCTATGAAGGAAGATGTTCTGTATACATTTTTTTTTAAAATGCACAGCCTGTAGGAATCCTTCGCTAGGAGATCTGTGCTGCACATTGAAAATCTGCAGATCATGGTAATGCGAACAGGCAAAAAACTTAACGGGGGGAGAAAAAAGTCTTTGCCCCGTCTTCCGCTCCTTGCATCTTTCCTATCCTTTTAAAAAAATTATTTCCCATTGTGGAAGGGGGAAAAAGCGGGGGGGGAGAAGCAAGGGGGGAAAACTTAAAAACAGAAACTCAAAAAGTCTGAAAAAAGTAAAAAAGTAGGGAAATAGAGGGGGGGGGGGAAACTTAAAATCAGCAACTCAAAAAAGTCTGAAAAAAGTAAAAAAGTAGGGAAATAGAACAGTGGTGGCACATCTACACATCATAAGTTTCTCTAAACGGTTTCCAAATATCTCAAAATAAGTCCGTATGCAGTTGCCATCTGTACGTCCAAATACCGGGAAGAGTTCCAAGGCGCTCAATCTGTAGATTTACCAGAGGTGGTCTTTTATCATTCCAGTGCACATCTTTTCCATCCTGCACCATTCTGCAAAGATCTGTCTGCTAATTTGTGGCGGCCGAGTGAATTTTCCCTTTCTCTTCCCTGCTCTCTCTTTCTCTCCCCTTCTCCAGTATATCTTCATCAACGCCTCCACCCAGTACCTCTGGCTCACCACGGACTTCTGCAACACCATCCAGGGCTTCTCAGTCCCGTTCAGAGCGGCGGATCTGCTGCTGCACAGCCAGATTCCAGACTTGGTCTTGGGCTTTGACAGGTCCCACCCCAACAAACAGGTGAGTGGCTCTTTAGGGACGCAACCGCCGAATGTTCATTTGGTGCTGTTTTGTTGATGGAAGCAGCACAATGCCAAGAGGCTTCTTTGTGAAAGCGGATGGGTAACCGCTTCCTATCTGTTCCATAACACACTCCTTATAATGAATCCGACCATCGGGTGCATCGAGGTCGGTATTGTCTGCTCAGACTGGCCGGAGCTCTCCAGGGTCTCCAGTGGAGCTCTTTCACACCACTTACTTACCATAGAAGAAGAAGAGAAGAGAAGAGATTGGATTTATACCCCGCCCTTCACTTGGAGTCTCAGAGCGGCTTACCATCTCCTTCCCCTCCCCACAACAGACACCCTGTGAGGCAGGTGGGGCTGAGAGAGCTCTGACACAAACTGCTCTTTTTCAAGGACACCTCTGACAGAACTATGGCTTGTCCAAGGTCATCCAGCCAGGTGCAAGTGGAGGAGTGGGGAATCAGACCCGGTTCTCCCAGATTAGAGTCCGCACACTTAACCACTACACCAAACTGGCTCATAGATGGGATCATAGAATCACAGAGTTGGAGGAAGCCATAGAGGTCATCTAGTCCAACTCCCTGCTCCATGCAGGATCAGCCTAGAGCATCTCTGATAAGTGTTTGTCCAGCCGCTGCTTAAAGACTGCCAGCGAGGGGGAGCTCACTACCTTCCTAGACAGCTGATTCCACTGTGGCACAACTCTGACTGTCAAAAAGTTTCTCCTAAGATCCAGTGGGTACCTTCCCACCCTTAATTTAAACCCATTCTTGCGAGTCCTCTCCTCTGCTGCCAACAGGATCAGCTCCCTGCCCTCCTCTGAGTGACAGCCCTTCAAATACTTCAAGAGAGCAATCATGTGTCCCCCACCCCACCCTCCTCTTCTCCAGACTGAACATCCCCAAGTCCCTCAGCCTTTCCTCACAGGGCTGGGTCTCCAGGCCCCTGATCATCCTCGCCGCTCTGCTCTGCACCCGCTCCATTCTGTCCACTTCCTTTTTGAAGTGAGGCCTCCAGTTGAACCTGGGACCTTCCGCATGCCAAGCAGATGCTCCGCCACTTTGCCACAGCCTCCCATTTAGGCTGCCTTCTATTGAATCAGACTCTTGGGCCATCAGGGCCAGTATTTTCTACTCAGAGCAGCAGCAGCCCTCCAAGGTCTCAGGCTGAGGTGTTTCACATGACCTCCTGCCTGGTCCTTTTAAACTGGAAATGCTGGCGGTCAATGCAGGGCCGGCTCGCTCACTAGGCGAACTAGGTGTTCGCCTAGAACACGCTGGCCCTTAGGGGCGCCAAACTGCCCCCACCAAAAGCCCCCCCACCATTGCCCAATCGATCGGCCATCGGTTCGCAACTGGGCCTCAGCCAGTGGGCTACTGTAGAATGGAGGGGCCGCCGGGGCCTTCGCTGGCCAGGCCTTCTCCCTCTTTTGTTTCAGGCCAGTTCAGCCTTGCCGCCAGAGGTGTTGGTCATCCACCTAGGGGGTAATGACTTCGGATTCATGAAGGGGAAGGCCCTTGTGTTACAGGCCAGGGAGGACCTGGAGCGCATTAAGCGCCGTTGGCCAGACACAACAATTCTTTAGTCGGCCATGATTTCACGCCGGGTTTGGCGTGACGCTTTGGACCCTAGGGGGATCGAGGGGGCTCGGCGTAGAGCCAATAGAGAATTTTATAAAATGTTGAAGGTTGGTTTGGGCCACTTTTTGCCTCATCCCCAGATTCGACTTGATTTTCCAGATCTGTACAGAGGGGATGGTGTGCACCTTTCCGAGAAGGGAAATTACATCTTCCTTCAGGACTTACGGCAAGGGCTTAGGTTACTCCTAGGTGTTTGAGTGGGCGCATGGGCCTAAGCAGAGGCTTGGCCCTTGCGGTGGCAGAATTAGGTTAAATAATACAGTTCAGCGGCCGCAAGCACCATTTAATAACCCCGGGTGGGGGTAAAGGGGTCTGCCAGTTTGGTGTAGTGGTTAAGTGTGCGGACTTAAGTGTGTGCGGGAGAACCGGGTTTCATTCCCCACTCCTCCACTTGCACCTGCTGATGTGACCTTGGGTCAGTCACAAGCTCTGGCACAGCTGTTCCTGAAAGAGCAGTTTGTGTCAGAGTTCTCTCAGCCCCACCCACCTCACAGAGGGTGTCTGTTGTGGGGAGGGGAAGGGAAAGGAGTTTGTAAGCCGCTCTGAGACTCCAAGTGAAGGGCGGGGTATAAATCCAATCTCTTCTTCTTCTTCTTCTTAGAGGGAACACTGCTGGCGGTTGAACCTGGGACCTTCTGCATGCCGAGCAGAGGCTCTACCATTGAGCCACAGCCCGTCTTTGTGGGTCTCAACTGACTCCCCCAAATGCAAAAGTTCCTAGAGTAGAGTAGTAGTAGTAGTAAAACACAGAAACTCACAGACAAGGGAGGGGTTTTCTGCATCTTTTGGGGATTCCACAGGTATGCAGAAACTTTATAAATGATCCAAAGCAAAACAGAAAGACTGCTCCGAACTGCCTGATGAGAACTGAGCCTGCTGTACGAGGCACGGAACGCCAAGCACAACGGTGCTCAAGCCGCTCAGCCATTTGGTTTGGGAAGCTGTTTGCCTGTCTTAAAACAGTCCAAACATGTTCAGTTGTACAAAAAAACCACCCCCAACTGTGCATGCTTGCCTATCGTTTGGGAGGAAGCTGTATGAAAATGAATAATATTGTGACAGTGGGACAGAAGGTAAGCCGTGTGAAACATCACGGTGGAGAATGAGACACACAGCTGCCATTTTCAGCGGCAGCCACGCGTTTTGGATAATGTCGTTCCAGCCAGGGATGAGTGGTGGAGGAGCCTTCGCTCACTCTTGGAACACGCGTGCGCTTCTGCACGCAGTGGAGCGAATTGTCCGATAGGCAGTGGCAATTTCTGTGAACCTTTCAGACTCTTAACGCTTGCTTGGCTTTGGTGTGTGTGTGTAGAAACAAGGCCTCTGGCAACTCCGCTTCTCCTCTGTCCAACCTCATTGTGAGCCGGGCCGTTAAAATAAGAAAGTAGGCCAACTGCTTTCCAGCAAGAAGCGTGCCTTTGTCCCTCTCTAGGCCGGGTCGCTGTTCGCATTATTCTCACGCCGGCGCTTGAATGGAGAAGGAACGGAGAGGCTAAGAAACACCAGACAGTTAGCAGACGGGGCTGGCTCCCCGTTTGGCAGAGATGCCGGTGTTTGTCTTGGATGGTCACATACCAGCACAGTGTGTGTGTGTGGGAGGGGGGGGTTCCCCACAGTTTGGATATTTGTTGTGTCATAACTGTTGGATGGTTTTTTTGCTGTAGTGGTAGAAGGAAGTGGAGATAATTTCTCAGCTTTCGTGCCCAGCCTCCTTCGTAGCATTTAAATCTGCACATTCTCCACAGCAACAGCAGAGAGAAGGAATGATTAGAATTATAAGACAGAATTATTGTTATTAGCTTCCTGAGGAAGCTCCTACTTAAGAAGAAGAAGAAGAGATTGGATTTATATTCCGCCCTTTACTACCCGAAGGAGTCCCGGAGCGGCTTACAAACTCCTTTCCCTTCCCCTCCCCACAACAGACACCCTGTGAGGTAGGAATGAATGAAATGATCCCTGGTCAAAGGCAATTTCAGACGTTGGTGGGAAGGGGCTATGGATCTGTGGAGGACATTGCACGCAAATGATCTCAGCATCTTTCAGACCCTGGTCTTCTTCGTTATAGGGTCTCAGGTAGAAGCTGGTGGGAAGGGCCTTTCTCTGCCTGGGACCCTGGGGAGATGATGTCAGAGTCGACAAATAGTGAGATAGATGGCCAGACTCAGGAAAAGATAGCGTCACACGTTCAAATGAAAGGTTACCCAGGGAGGCTCAGTGCCTTAACCCCACATTCCGTGCTCACTTTCTAATATCCACCACTGTCATTCCAATGTGGGTCATTGGTTTTGTTGCCAACCTCCATGTCAGGCCTGGGGACCTCCCAGAATTAGAACTCATATTCAGATGACCAGGGTTTTTTTTGGTAGAAAAAGCCCAGTGGGAACTCATTAGCATATTAGGCCATACCCCATGACAGCACAGCTCATTAGCCTATTAGGCCACACCCCATGCCTTCCCTTGGCTTGCCCGGGCACCCCGTGCCTGCGGGGAGCCCAGGCAAGCTGGCCCTTGGACAGGCCGGGGAGGCATTTAAATGCCTCCCCGATCCTTCCAGACCCCCCCCCCGGCTGGCCCGC
>NW_015172601.1:411520-413455 GCF_001447785.1 Gekko japonicus | reverse complement strand
CCCCTAAGGTAGCCAATCCTAATTTCCTGCTGGGTGTGGCCAACTTGGGAGCCAGCCGGAACTCTGTTCCTGTACATTCCTGCCCCAAAATAGCCCTGCAGATGACAGAGATCTGTTCCCCTGGAGGAACTGTCAGCGTTGGAGGGTGGAGTCTGTGGCATCATACCTCCCTGAGGTCCCTCCCCTTCCCAAACGCCTTCGTCTACCTCCAGGAATTTTCAAGTCCAAAGTTGGCAACCCTAGCTACTGGCCCTTTAGTTATGTTCTGATGATCCACGTAGCTAGGTTCAGCCAACCGACAGAGTCTCAGTGTCTTTCTTTATGTTTTAATCTCTCAGCTCTGGAAATCAGATGATTTTGGACAGACATGGATAATGATACACGAACATGTGAAATCGTTTTCTTGGTAAGTCCTGGAATTCTTCACAGTGGGCCTGGGGCGGGGCAGCCATTTTCTTTTGCAGCCATTACCAGGTGATCTCTGTGTTGTTCAAAATATGAATTTTGGATTCTTTCATGTCAGACTCAAGATGTATGTGTCATACTTTTGAATGCTTCCTCTCCTGTGAAGAGAACTCCCTGGATTTCTTTGGCTCAGTGAGGGCTTATAAACTTATTTGCAATGCTAAGCTGGGAGTTGTATTTCAGTAGTAGAGCAACTGTTTTTGTTCAGAAAGTATTGGGTTCAATCCCCAGAATCTCCAGGTAACAGGATCACAAGTAGCAGAGCTAAGACAGACCTCTACCTGAAACCTTGGAGAACCTCTGCCTACCTCACAAGGTTGTTGTGTAGATACAGCAGAGAAGCAGTGAATGATGTACAGTGCAATAAGTTGTTGAAGACTTTCACAGCTGGAGTTCATTAGTTCCTGTAGATTTTCTGGGCTGTATGGCCATGGTCTTGGCATTGTAGTACCTGATGTTTCGTCAGCAGGTGTGACTGGCATCCTCAGAGGTATTACACAGAAAGACGGAGTACTCTCTGTGTCAAGGTGAGAAGAAAAATGGTAGGCAGGTAATTTAGATCTACTCAGGAAGGTGGGGTGGGGCTGAGTCATTCTTTTGTAGGAGTTTCCCAGGCTGTTACATGCTAATAGAGGAGCTTTCCTGAGGAGGTTCTTTTGCATATGGATTGGCTGTTGAAATTCTAATCTTATCTGTAGTGCTGTTGTAAGATGTAGAGCATTTTGTGTTTTTCAGGACTGGAAACCATGCCCTATTTATTTTTAAACTCTCTTCTTTCCTGTGGAAATTGTGTTTATGTTTATGAATTTCAATGGCTTCCCTGTGTAATCTCACATGGTAATTGGATGTGTTGTCCAACCTTTCAGTGTCTTGGAATAAGATACTGTGTCCTGTTTGAGTTAGGCTACGTTCAGCCACTGCTGATTTTTCAGGTTGGCCAAGTCTCCAGTGTCTTTCATGTTCTTTTATTCGTGTCTGGATGCTACGTTGTGTGATCCCAATGTAAACCTGTCCACAACTGCAGGGTATGCAGTACACTCCTGCAGAAGTGAGGGGGTCTCTTCTGTCTTTGGCCAATCCATATGCTATCCAACAGGACATTTTATGGAGGACATTTTATCAGCCTACCTTACAGGGCGGCCGTGAAGAGCGCAGCCAAACAATGTGCATGCACTTTGCACAAGCTAATTACATTTTGCATTGTAAATTTGCATCCTGACTCCCTTCTTTGCAACGCCTCTCCTTCCTTCTGACTGGGATGGAGGTGGGTTCGGGGATCTTCATTCCTTCTTGTATCAGTCTCAGTGTATCTGTCTCAGTATCAGTGTGTGCCTCTGTCTACATACATATCTGACGAAGGGAGCTTTTGACTTTCGAAAGCATGTAGCCTGAAAGCTTTGTTGGCCTTGAAGGTGCTGCGGGACTGGAATCTCACTTCGCATACTTTGAATAACATGGAAAGGTGAAGTG
>NW_015172601.1:405650-411045 GCF_001447785.1 Gekko japonicus | reverse complement strand
GTTGTGAGTGAGCGATTTGGCTCCTGCATAAATTAGTTTGCTCTGGAGCCCTCCTTCCTGAGCCAAGTCAAAAATCCATGAGCCGGAGGCTAAAAAGCTGTGAGCTAGCTCACACTAGCTCAGCTTAGAGGGAACACTGATCCGTGGGTGTCTCTGTCTACGTACAGAATTTCCTTAGCAAGGTCTTCAAATTCCAGAGTTTTCCCTATGAAAGTTTGCCTCGGTGAGGCTCAACCTTGTGCTTGAAGCAGTTGTACGAGAACAGTTTTAAGAAGCATAGTTTGAAAACCAGTTTGTTTGGGTTATTTCTATTAAATTAGAAAAGGGGGGAAAACATTGCGGTGGTGGTGGCGGTGGCGGGGTTCCTACTGCCAGGCAGCACCATTCGTAAGAACATAAGAGAAGCCATGTTGGATCAGGCCAGTGACCCATCCAGTCCAACACTCTGTGCCACACAGTGGCCAAAACCCAGGTGCCGTCAGGAGGTCCACCAGCAGGGACAGAGGAGGGATTTCTGCAGTGCCTCTAGTGGGGAAATCCAGCTATAGACCCTCCTCTGAACACCATGTTTAAGCCAATAGAAGAAGAGAGCCTACAGCCAAGTTGCAGCTTTGTGGCTTCTCTTAATTGTTTGAATAGCAACCAGAGAGCAGAGAGAGTATTGGCTTAGGCAGCGTTCCCAAACCCACTGTCGTGTCAGTCGCTCGACTTGAGTAAAGCCAGTAGTGTCATTTTGGTGTGGGGTTGCAGTGATTTTGGAGAGGCGAAGACGTCCGTGGCAGACTCACGCTGCTGCGGTTTTTATTTCGTTTGTAAGAAAAACCGCAAAGTGTTTGTGTACCTGTTAAAACATCTCTGGTAAATCTACAAGAGTCGTCCTAGCTGACCTGTCCTGTGATAGTCACCTGTAGCATATTGGGAAACTGAAGGAGAACAGGATTCTCAAAGAACCAGCTCTGGTTCGGTTTTCGAAAGCCTGGTCTCCCGGCAGTAATCCTTAACTTGTTCCAGGTGAGGCACTGAGCGACTGTGGACAAGACCAAAAAAGGAGAAGTTCAGAAATGAAAACATGGCCCTGCAGACGTCTCAAAAAAGAGACGCTCGCAACCTCCCTAGACTCCCTATCTCGTTGCCAAATTGCTTATGGATTGGGGGATTTCGAGAAAATGAAAAAGAAAGAACCAGACTCTATTCTAATTCAATTTAGGCTTTTCTGGAGCATCAACATCATTGTGGGAGACGGGTGTCTGTCGTATTATGAATAATGGGTATTATAAAGGCATTTTATGAACAGTTAGAAATTTAAGATTAAAGAGATCCTTACGGATCCCCCCCCCTTTTCCTTTCTTTTCCTTAGCATCTTTTGGGCACTCAGCCACAGCCTTCCGTTCAACTCTGGGTGTCCTTTAACCGCAAGCCGATGCAAGCTGCCCAGTTTGTGACCAGGCATCCCATCAAGGTATTTTGCAAAATGCACGTATGTTTATCAGCCCAGTCCGAAGCAGTACATCCTTCCCAGCCCAGCGACTTCAACGGAGTTAGAAGGGTCCGTTGAAGTCACTTAGAAGGATGTAACTCAGGGATCCCCAATCTTTTTGAGCCTGTGGGCACCCTTGGAATTCTGACCCAGCACGGTGGGCGCAGGCCCAAGATGGCGGCTTCAGGAGGCGGAGCCAGCCACAAAATGGCTGCTGCAGCTTACCATCAGTCACACATGACACCCTTGTGTCATGGTGGCAGCGGCTGCACAAACAATTAAATCTCCAGTGGCCAGTCAGAAGCCTTGCTGGGCAAAAGCCTTACCTGGCCCAAACCCGCCTTCTAAAACACCTAGGAAAGGTGTTGGAGGATACCATGGTGCCCATGGGAGCCGTGTTGGGGACCCAGATGTAACTGCTTAGACTTGCACTGCAAGTCTCCTTTAAAGAGGCTGGGGGAGGCTTGTGGAATCTGTTTTTAAAAACTTTGTTGGCCAAGACTCCACTTTTTTTTTTTTAGGGCTGCTGCCCTAAAATCAGAGTGGAACAAATGAGAGCAGAACTGATTAATTTATCGGCTGTACATGCATTTGCATAAAAGGAAACCGGAATTATGAAGCAAAGAAGGCTGCTCTTTTTTAGGTCGTGCCGTGACTGCCCTCTTAGAAGAAGCATTCCCGGCTATCTGACAGAGAGGAGGGGATGCCTCTTCTTAAGGTCGCACCTGTAGCCTACAATTTATGGAAATATTTGTATAATTTACATTTTTTAAAAAAGAAAATCTGCTTTATCATTTAAAATATTCTATGCCGCCTTTCCACCAAAGAGCCAGAGCATTAAAAAACCAACAGAACGGCTCAAATAAAGCTGAAATCTAAATAAAAATGCACCCCCCCCCGGACGTGCTAAACTTAATGATTTCAAACAACAGCAACAGTAAAAAAAAAGTAAACTTAATAAGCCAGACAGTATCTGTTAAGAATCTTGATACAGCTAAGGCAGGGAAACTAGGAGGAGAGAAACCAAATTACAGACCAGTAAAACACCAGCCACTGGATGATGCCTGTAATGAGTTCATGTCTTGGTGTGTGTGTGTTTCTTTAAATGTTTAGTTTGACTGCAGTACTGTAAGGAGTGTGATGTGATTGGCTGATGACTGAGGGTGTGGGAGGATGGGTGTGTATGAGAGTGACTCTGTGTGTGAAGTTTGAAGAGAGAGTATAGTCTTTGAGTCTATTCTGTGTGAATAAGACAAAGAGTTCAGCCTGTATGGCTATATGGATGAGAGAGAGATTAATGTCTATGCCTGTCAGAGTGGAGTTTTGGGAGTTTGAGAGACTGTTTGTGACACCAAGCTTTACCAGTTATATTTACAAGTTCCTTTCATCAGCAACAGTTCAAAATAACCAGAAACCTATTTTGTTCTTTATTAAATAAATCATTTTTTTGTGTAAACTTATCCCAGAAATCAGAATAGTCCTTCCTCAGGGCCTCATAGTCCTCTGAAGTGCCCAGACCCTGGGTCATTCTACCAAAAGAGAGAGAATTGGAATGTTTAATTCCTGGTGGCAGCAGAAATCTACCAAGTTTAGGTACACAGAGGCCCCGGTCACAAGGGAGCTTTTGCCCCGCAAGAGGGACAGATCGGGGGCGCAGCAAACGGGCGCGATCACACCGCAACATCTGGGAAGCGATCCGTCCCTTCAGCCCAAAAACGCGCATCAAAAAAACCTTAAGAAAGAGTACTACCACCCTGAAACGCCGCAGCAAGCGTGGCCAAGGGGTCGCCGGCGCGCCCATCTTCAGCAGCATTCGAGGCTCCCGGCCGAACTGCGCATGCGCACACATGCGCAGCCGGCTGCCTCACTCTCCCTTCCATGGCTTCCGCCCCCCCGGCATCTGATCGTGCCGGGGAGCAACTGCGCGGCGGCTCAGGGGATCTATCTGATCCCTCCGCTGCGCGTCTCTTTTGGTGCGGCTCTAAAAGCTGCACTTTGGCCGTGCCAATTTCCCCCGTGTGACCGGGGCCAGAGAGTGTTTTAAAGGTAAAACTGTTTCCCCCAGTAAGCAAGGACGACACAATGCCATTCACAGAGAGAGGGGAAGAGGCTTTCCAAAGCCAGGAAGAGCTATATTTGAGACTAGCAACACCTTAGAGACCAACACAGTTTTCATGGTATAAGCTTTGAAGAGTCAAAGCTCTTTTTGTCAGACACTAAAGGGAGCTTTGAGTCTCGAAAACTCATACTCTGAAAGTCTAATTGGTCTCTAAGAAGCTACTGGACTCGAACATGGCTCCCCCTGAAACAAAGCCAGGAAGTGGTTTCTGTCCTTTATCACCTCAGAAGGTGGTGGACTCACACAAAAGGCCTTGTGATGGCGTTTCAAACACCTTTGTAGATTGTCTGTATAGCTAGTGAAAGGTTGTTGCCCACTTTTTATGGAACGTTATCGAGGGAGCGGTACTAAGCAAGTCCACTCAGAGAGAAGTCCCATTTTATCCCCCTCACTGAAATAAAAAGCAGGAATCTCATAGTGCATCAGTTAACACTACACACATTTGTATTTCGTTTTTGGTAAGTGGCAATACAGAGCTACGGTGGCGCAGAGGTTAAGACGCTGAGCTGCAGACCAGAAGGTCAGTAGCTCGGCAGTTCGAGACCCGAGTGCCACATGACGGAGTGAGCTCCCGTCTCTGGTCCCAGCTCCTGCCAGCCTAGCAGGTCGAAAGCAAGAAATTGCAAGTAGATAAATAGGTACCGCTTTGGTGGGAAGGTAACAGCGTTCTGTGCGCCTTGGCGTTTAGTCGTGCCGGCCACATGACCACGGAAACGTCTTCGGACAGCGCTGGCTCTTCGGCTTGGAAATGGAGATGAGCACCGCCCCCTAGAGTCGGATTCGACTGGCTTTCGAGCAAGGGAAACCTTTACCTTTTTTTAAAATCCAGAGCATTACTTAGGAGCAGATGGTGTTATCTCATGGCCGTTTCATGTCTCATACGGGTGCAAACCTAAACTGGTCACCACACCTCCCCCAGCTGCCTCTCCCCATACTTCTTGTGATGTACTTTTTCAGTGGGGAAGGGAAATCCTGGCCCCCTCTCCCCCCCCCCACTCGCCCTCCCTGGCTCTGCCTTCCTTGCATCCCATCTTCATATCCTCCTCCTCCTCGTGGTACCAGTAGCTGAAACGACTGTTTCAGTGCTGTGGCAACTCAAAATGCCACCTCGACTTCTTAAAGTTTGCTCTGCTGTTTTGGTGTAGCATACTTGAGCGTCTGCAATTGGTTTTTTCCCTTTAAAAATGCCCCCCCCCCGATTCACACACACAGTTAATCTATTGAAAACAACAGCTGTTTGTGAAATAACACATGCAACTTAAATACTGTGGGCGCAGGGCTCTTTTTGTAGCAGGGACTCCTTTGCATATTAGGCGACACCCCCCCTAATGTAGCCAATCCTCCAAGAGATTACAGTAGCCCCTGTAAGAAGAGCTCTGTCTGTAAGCGCTTGGAGGATTGGCTACATTAGGGGTGTGTCGCCTGATATGCAAAGGAGTTCCTGCTACAAAAAGAGCCCTGCATGGGGGGGGGAGGGTTTGAGTGGTCATTGCCATTCACCTGCAAGGCAGGAGGCTCCGCATTGCTGGTTGGGGGCGCAGCTGAAAGAATAACGACTCCCCGAAGGAATGCTCCTCCTGCATCGGTTGCAGAAGTGAGATTCGAATCAGGGTCTCCCTGGTTATGCTGTGATCCGATAACGCCAGGGGTCATTTCCTGCAGGAGCGCACAGGAGCGGAGCTCTGGCAGTAAGGAGTCCAGGGGGTGGGCACATGCAACAAGTCCCGCCCCCTGCTCCCAGCAGCCCTCAGTCAGGCCACAAGGAGCAAGAAGCAGCCAAGTGTTGCAGAGCCCCCCCC
>NW_015172601.1:380697-405494 GCF_001447785.1 Gekko japonicus | reverse complement strand
TGCCCGCCCCCCCCCCCCCCCCCCCAATAGCTTGCAATCCAAAACAGTCCAGTGGAGCCTGAGCGGTGGGTGTTGCCTTCTGACACACTTCCGGTGATGTCAGGGGGTGTGTGGCATATGCAAATAAGTTATGCTAATAAGTTATCCAATGAGCTCCTGCACCTCTTTTTCTACAAAGTGACCCCGGGATAACGCCATCTCTTTTGGAGTATCGAAATAATTTTCCCCCTCCTTGTTCTCTTCTGGAAGGAGTACTACATTGCCGACGCCTCGGAGGACCAGGTGTTTGTGTGCGTCAGTCACAGCAACAACCGCACCAACCTCTACATCTCCGAAGCGGACGGCTTGAGGTTCTCGCTGACTTTGGAGGACATCCTTTACTACAGCCCCGGGGGAGTGGGGAGCGACACCCTGGTCAGGTAAGGAGAGAGCCATGGATCAGTCGAGGGGGAGGCGACTTAGGGGATGGGCGACTCGGCGTGGCAAAGAGGGAAACGTCTTTGTCTGTGCAGCACAGTTTGTCAGACGGAACAAAGGGATCCCGCTTAAGCAGTAGCAGCCTGTGGAACGAAGTGTCTCCAGCTAACAAACTGTTTTAATCAAAACATAAGAGGAGCCCCATTGGATCAGACCAAAGGCTTCCTGTTTCCCACGGTGGTCAGCCGGGAAGCTCACAAGCAGGGTATGAAGGCTGAGTCCTCCCTTTGTTGATTCTCTGCCACCCCTTTGGTATTGAGTGGCACACTGCCTCTGGACATGGAGGTTCCATTGAGCTGTTGTAGATGGTAGCCTTTGACCCCGTGACTTTGTCACATTCCCCTTTTTAAAGCCATACAATTCAGCAGCCCTCACTTGTGGCGATGAATTCCATAAATGTGCCTGACATGTCTGTTATATTACGGAGAACAAGAAAAACTGTGAAAGGACACGTCTGTTATATTATACAGACGGCCCTGTGGGTTTTTCGAGGCAAGAGACATTCAGAGGTGGTTTCGGCATTGCTTTCCTCCGTGTAACAACCCCGTGTTTCCTTGGTGGTCTCCCATCTAAGTAGTAATCAGGGCCGACCGGCCAGGGCTATTTTTGGGCAGGGACGCACCTGGGCTACAGGTGGCAGTGCCCACCCCTGTCTCTTTCTGAAGAGCCTGTCCTATGAGATAGAAGGGGCATTCTTGCTACCACTCTGACTGGGCCTCGTTTCTAAAGAACTCCACATTATCTAGTGCTCAGGTCTAGAGTGGGAGTGACCTTGGGTCAGTCACAAGTTCTCTCAGAGCAGTTCTCTCAGAGCTCTCTCAGCCCCACCTACCTCACAGGGTATCTGTTGTGGGGAGGGGAAGGGAAGGGAAAGGAGATTGTAAAGCCACTCCGAGGTTCCTTCGGGTAGTGAAGTGTGGGGTATAAATCCAATCTCTTCTCTTCAAGTGTCTGTTTATCTATAACTGGTCTTTCTTCCTAAACACTGAGGGCATGGACCTCTCCCCCTCCCTAATTACTGCGAGGTAAGTCAGGCTGAGAGAAAGCGGCTGTCCTAAGATCATTCTTCGCGTTTCATGGCTGAGTGGGATTTGAACCTGGGACTCGCAGATTGTAGCCTGACACTCTAGCCGGGGGCACCAGACTGGCAGTGGCTGGCCCCAGAACAGCTCTGTAACGTCGCCTGACTTTACAGCCCTGGAGAATAATGTGCTGTTTAGTTAATATTTTAGTCCAAACAACCTCTTGGGGCTCCTTCGGTCAGTAGTCAGTGGCCCAGGAAGCAGGGGGACAAGTGTCCAGTCTGCATGGCCTCTGTCACGCCTGAAACCCGGGCTCAGAGCACAATCCTTCCATCTGCCACAGCGCCCTTTCCGGTTTCTGTCTGGCTTGGATGTTTCCACAGCATAGTAGTGGTTAAGTGGTGTAGTGGTTAAGTCACCGTCAATATATTTTTCTATGATTACGTATATTATTTTTGTTCACTTTGCTATGATTCTTTAAAGACATCTATTAAGCGACACTTTTCCAGAGTTTTTCTTGTTCTCCGTATTATCTCATTACTGTGCCAATCAATTGTTATATTATACAGACGACCCTGTGGGTTTTTCGAGGCAAGAGACATTCAGAGGTGGTTTGGGCATTGCTTTTCTCCGTGTAACAACCCTGTGTTTCCTTGGTAGTCTCCCATCTAAGTAGTAATCAGGGCCAACCCTGATTAGTTTCTGAGATCTGACAGGATCGAGCGAGCCTGGGCTACAGGTGGCAGTGCCCACCCCTGTCTCTTTCTGAAGAGCCTGTCCTATGAGATAGAAGGGGCATTCTTGCTACCACTCTGAATGGGTCTCGTTTCTAAAGAACTCCACATTATCTAGTGTTCAGGTCTAGAGTGGGAGTGGCCTTGGGTCAGTCACAAGTTCTCTCAGAGCTGTTCTCTCAAGAGCAGTTTCTGTCAGAGCTCTCTCAGCCCCACCTACCTCACAGGGTGTCTGTTGTGGGGAGGGGAAGGGAAGGGAAAGGAGATCGTAAGCCACTCCGAGGTTCCTTCGGGTAGTGAAGTGTGGGGTATAAATCCAATCTCTTCTCTTCTTCTCTTCAAATGTCTGTTTATCTGTAACTGGTCTTTCTTCCTAAAGACTGAGGGCACGGACCTCTCCCCCTCCCTAATTCCTGGAGGTAAGTCAGGCTGAGAGAAAGCGGCTGTCCTAAGCTCATTCTTCGAGTTTCACGACTGAGTGGGATGTGAACCCGGGACTTGCAGATTGTAGCCTGACACTCTAGCCAGGGGCACCAGACTGGCAGTGGCTGGCCCCAGAACAGCTCTGTAATGTCACCTGACTTTACAGCCATGGAGAATAACGTGCTGTTTAGTCAATATTTTAGCCCAAACAGCCTCTTGTGGCTTCTTCGATCAGCAGTCAGTGGCCCAGGAAGCAGGGGGACAAGGGTCCAGTTTGCAGGGCCTCTGTCACGCCTGAAACCAGGGCTCAGAGCACAATCCTTCCATTTGCCACAGTGCCCTTTCCGGTTTCTGTCTGGATTGGATGTTTCCACAGCATAGAAAGCTCTCAGCTATGATGTTCTCTTGGGTCCTTGCTTTCTTTAGAAGAAGAAGAGTACGTTTTTATACCTCACTTTTCTCTACCTTAAGGAGTCTCAGAGCGGCTTACAATCACCTTCCCTTCCTCTCCCCACAACAGACACCTTGTGAAGTAGGTGGGGCTGAGAGAGTTCTGAAAGAACTGTGACTGGCCCAAGGTCATCCAGCAGGCTTCATAGAATCATAGAATCACAGAGTTGGAAGGGGCCCTGCAGGCCATCTAGTCCAACCCCCTGCTCAAAGCAGGATCAGCCTCGAGCATCCCTGAGAAGTGTTTGTTCAGCCACTGCTTAAAGACTATCTTAGATATGGTACCCTATCTTAGATAAAATAGACATTGACATCTTTGATTGGGAAACTATATCTAATGCCAAATACAAGTTACTGGTATTTGGTTAGTCTAGATTTCCTAAGAGAGACTTTTTTATATAGACTTTTTATGCTATTATTCACTGTGTAATTGTTGACAAAGAGTCGCCAATTTGTATTGTAGTTTTTTATATTAAAATTAAAAAAAAAAAGACTGCTAGCGAGGGGGAGCTCACCACCTCCCAAGGCAGCTGATTCCACTGTCGCACAACTCTGTCAAAATGTTTTCCCTAATATCCAGCTGGTACCTTCCCGCCCCTAATGTAAACCCATTCTTGCTTGTCCTCTCCTCTGCTGCCAACAGAAACAGCTCCCTGCCCTTCTCTAAGTGACAGCCCTTCAAATATTTCAGGAGAGCAATAGAAATAGCTTCATGTGGAGGTTTGGGGAATCATACCCGGCTCTCCAGGTTAAAGTCTGCCGCCCTTAATCGTCACACCACCTAGTTAACAAGGCATTCCAGCTCATGCATGCCGGCGCTTAAACATTTTTTCCCCCCGCAGGTATTTTGCGAATGAGCCCTTTGCAGACTTCCACCGGGTGGAGGGCGTGCCAGGGATCTACATCGCCACCTTAATCAATGGCTCATTCACTGAGGAGAACATGCGGTCTGTCATCACGTTCGACAAAGGAGGGACTTGGGAATTTCTCCAGCCCCCAGAGTATACTCGCTATGGTGAAAAGATAAATTGCGAGGTAATGACGCCGCTGGAAAGAAATCTCGCTGTCTCTTCAAGGGCTTTCAGACAGGTCATGAAGTCATTGTGCCCTTACTGGGGTCTGTAGAAATGTCAAGGGCACGGTCTTGTCTGCCTAGCTGTGAATTGTTAGGGGGGGGGTCCTCCTTGCGGAAGTCTGATGCTCTGTGTTAAGGCTCATGTTGCTAAGTTCCTGCAGGCACAGGGGGCTCTCCAGCCCCCGGAGCACCCTTCCTGCCGCTGCTGAGCTGGGTGGCAGGGAAGTGGGGGGGTGCATGGGAAGTGGGGGTGTGTGCATGGCCAGTGCCCCAATATGCCGACATCACTTCCGGCGCAACCGGAGTTGACATCAGCACATTGCAGGGGATGCGTTAGCATTCAGTGTTACAGCGTCACCAGCTACACACTGACTTCACTTCCGGTTGTGCCGGAAGTGATGTCATTGTGTTGCTGGTGATGTAGTGACGTCACCAGTGAGCCTCCACCCCAACAGTGAGTGCCGACAACCAACGCTCCCTCTAAGCTGTGGAGTCTCGTGAGCAAAAATTCTACTTTGTGAGCCACTGGCATTAAAGTTGTGAGCGAGTGATTTGGCTACTGCATAGATTAGTTTGCTCTGGAGCCCTCCTTCCTGAGCGGAGACAAAAATGTGTGAGCCGGAGGCTAAAAAGCTGTGAGCTAGCTCACACTAACTCAGCTGAGAGGGAACATTGCTGACAACCCTAGTTAAGGTCCAGGAAATGTTATTTCCCCATTGTGGGCCCCCTCCCTCCCCAACTTTGAAAGTCCTGTGCAGTAGAAGCCCGTATACGGAGAAGGAATAGAATAGGGGTACAGCTCTCTGCTTTTCCAGTGGCACAGTGTTTAATTCCTTGGTCTAAGTCTATTTGCACCCCCTCCCCCTCAAGGAGTTGTGTACCACCTTAAATCCTAATCTGGTAGATGTACACACGCAAGAGAAGTTTTATAGAATTGGACCAAGACGCCAAGCAAATATTTGCCTTTAGGCCCTCTGTGTGAAACCTGTCCTCTGTACCCATGGGCTGTTTTTTTTTTTTTAATTAAAACAAACAAATAAGATACCATATACTATTACAGGAGATAGAGATTCAATAATTAAAACAAACAAATAAGATGCAATATACTATTACAGGAGATAGAGATTCAACTATCATGCAAAAAGGAACCTCTATTTGGAGGGGATCTCCCCACCTTTATGACATTTCATTCCCTTCAAATAAGAAATCACAGGCATCCAAAAAGTGAGATAACTTAGAATCTGAATCTGTAGGGTTAAGTGTTAAAGAGATCTTCTCCATAACTATAAGAGCCCATGTTTTTAACCGTTTTAAATGTTCAAGATGGAGGTTTATCCTTAACATAAGAGAACATAAGAGAAGCCAATGTTGGATCAGGCCAATGGCCCATCCAGTCCAACACTCTGTGTCACACAGTGACCAAAAATACCAGGTGCCATCAGGAGGTCGAGCAGTGGGGCCAGGACATCAAAAGCCCTCCCACTGTTGACCCCAAGAATACAGAGCATCCCTTGCCCCAGACTGAGAGTCCCTATCTATCCCTTGTGGCTAATAGCCACTGATGGACCTCTGCTCCATATGTTTATCTAATTCCTTCTTGAAGCTGTCCATGCCTGTAGCCGCCACCACCTCCTTCTCCCAGTTTGTTGCAATACACAAACGTGCCGTCCTCAATAAAGCTGAAAGGCACTTAAACTTTGGTGTATCAGTATCCTTACGGGAAGGTAAATCTATGTCAGGTCCAACAGTCAAACAAATGGAGCACAGTCTTCCAAGAAGCATATACTTTAGTACTATTGGTCTCTTTCTCTTACTGAGATATACAGAGTTCATACGACACCCCCCCACACACACACACACCCTTGGGCCAATCGGCCTGATTCCCTTGGGCAGGAAGGAATAACCGATGCAGCTGAGCTGGGTTGATTTATATGAAGACACTACAACTAGACAGTGGTACAAGGTTACAGATAACAGGAGAGGCAAGCAGGGAAAGGAATGTGGCACCCAGTCCTACACAGGTCAGGCGGGGGCCCCCTCAGTCCATAAACCGTATGGCAGCATAGCTGACAATCCAGTAATAGTCATTTGGGGTCTAACTCTAACTTTACATTAAGATGGGTAGCCGTGTTAGTTTGTCTGTAGCAGAAGAAAAGAGTTAGAGTCCAGGAGCACCTTAAAGAGTAACGAAATTTGTGGCAGGGGAGGAGCTCTCGTGAGTTACTGCTCACTTCTTCAGATACCTTGACATTACAGATCTTATGAATCACCCTAAGAATTTTGCTCCAAAACCCTTGACTGGCTGGGCATTGCCACCAACAATCACCTTAAATCAGCCTCCTAAACTGGTAGATGTACATGCACAAGAGACGTTTCACCCAGTTGGACCAAGGTGCCAAGCAAATATTTACTGTGGCCTTTTGGCCCTCTGTGTGAAAGCTGTCCTCTGTACCTATCGGTTGATTTAAAAAAAAAACCCACACACACAACTTTAAAAATTTTATAACTACCACACTCCTGTTAGCTGAGGGTGTCACTTCTTTTATCTGAGGGAGTGGTCTCTGGCTCATGAAAATTAATGCCAGGATGCATTTGTTAGTCGTTCAAGGACTCTTGCTTGCCTTCTGGGACACCCCATCCCCTTTAGCAAGGGCTAAGCAAAATAAACTGTGTAATTGTGATAACTGTTTGAACTGTGGTCCTCTGCCATGGCCTTCACTTGGAATAAGGCCCTGCAGTACTGAACCCAGTTTGCTGGCTCCAGAGCAGTGATTGCGAACCTTTTAGAGACCGAGTGCCCAAGCTGTGACCCAAAACCCACTTATTTATCGCAAAGTGCCAACACGGCAATTTAACCTGAATACTGAGGGTTTACTTTAGAAAAAACAACGCATACATTAACTTAAGATGATCCAAACAAAGTAAGGAAAGCAATCCCAAATGCTTTCATTTACTTAAAATTATTTGGCAGAGAATTCGACACTATAATGATGGTCTGGGCCTGGCGATGGCACGCGTGCCCACAGAGAGGGCTCTGAGTACCACCTCTGGCACCCGTGCCATAGGTTCGCCACCACTGCTCCAGAGGGATACAAGCATCTTTGTCCGGGAAATCCCTTTGGTCAAAGTAAATGATGTTTGCACGCTTGGACTCTCCTAGCTTTCCCAGGGCTGCTCGCTTCATCTGGCCCAGCGCCTGAGCCAGATCCTCAACTTCCAGCTGCGTAGGATGCCCATCCTCTCTAAAGAATCCGCTCCAGGACTTATCATTGCCACAGGTACAGGTGGTTTTGTGTTTTTTCTAAATTTGCATTTCATTAATTGCCTTGCCTTCCTCCATCTCAAGTACTTGGGGTAGCCATATGACTGAACTCCAGTTATAGTGATTAATCCCTCATCTTACCCTGCCTCGCATCACTCTTGGAAGATGCACAGGCTCTAGCTTTGGCGGATCTCCAGGGGACCGAAGTTTTCCAGTCGCTGGACAGCCACAGAGAATGCCTCCCTGTTTGCTCTTGCTGTCCAGATGATGCAGAGATTGTCAGCATATGCAGATGTTCTTGTGTCACATGCAATGAAATGTAGGGATGGATGCAGCCTTTTCAAGTATTCAGTCTAAGCTGTTTATGGCTTTGTGCACTGAATTCAACAGAAAGCCATAGGAAACTGGACCCATCTGTGGAAGCCTGGTGTGATGTACTTCTGACAGCCACCCATTGTCTCGGGCTGGGGTGCCAGTCAATGGGAGTCCAGAACAAGCCGGGGTCAGGAGCGAGAAACACAGAGCCAAGTCCAAAATCACTAACCAGAAGCGTAGTCCAAAGCCAAGCCGGGGTCAGGAGCCAGGAACACAGAGCCAAGTCCAAAGCCAGGAGATCCGAAGGTCTAGGTGCAAGAGCTGAGCGAAAGTGGATGCAAGCAGCACAAAGCTGACTTGTTGTTTCCATAAAGAGTACTGCCCAGAGTGTGGAATTAAATGCTGTTACCAGTTAGCCAGCTCTACGATCGGCCAGGCTCCTGTTAAAACTCTGGGCTAGCTGAGCGCCTCCCTTGTAGCCTGGCCTCTCTTCGCTTGGTTGCTAAGTTTTGCCGGAGTCGCTCCCTTAAACGAGTCACACGTGGGGGTGAGTCAGGAGGACTTTCAGCTTGCAGTTCTCCCTTCTTATCTGGGCCAGGTTTGAGGACTGCTGCTGCAGGCACTTGCCGGCTATCCTCCTCTGCTGCTTCAGAGGGGCCAGCTGTGGTTTCTGCAGGCTCTGTCAGCTCCTCCTCATCCGTGCCCATGACACCCATCACAAATCTTTGTTTTCTTACTGTGTGAGTTTGAAAGCTGCAGATGCAAAAACGTGTGGGGTTCGGCTTAGCTTGCACGTCTGTTTTTAAAAATGGAAATGGAATATGGTGACGGCCGGCAGGTCCTTAAGCCAGCCGCATAACAGTGCAGCGATTGTGGACGCCCGATGGGAGGAATTGCGAGTTACAAACCTCCTCCCTCCATCCTCTGTGCTTCTTTTGTGTAGGTTCCGTTGGCAAGAAGATGGCTAACAAAATGAACGTGTACATTTCGAGCAGCGCCGGCGTCCGATGGCGAGAGGTAAGGCGTGTGTTTGGGCGGGAATTTCCCCTGGTCTGATGCTTGAATGCTCAAAAGTTAGTGTACAAAATAAATCCATGGGGGGGGGGGGAACAGAAGATGTGGCGTGGCGAGCATTTCTCTGACTTCGTGCTGCCTGTTCGAGATCCAGTTTGGTGTAGTGGTTAAGTGTGCGGACTGTAATCTGGGAGAACCGGGTTTGATTCCCCACTCCTTCACTTGCACCTGCTGGATGACCTTGGGCAAGCCATAGTTCTGTCAGAGCTGTTCTCTCTCAGCCCCACCTACCTCACAGGGTGTCTGTTGTGGGGAGGGGAAGGGAAAGGAGTTTGTAAGCCGCTTTGAGACTCCTTTGGGTAGTGAAGGGCGGGGTATAAATCCTCCTCTTCCTCCTCCTCTTCTTCTCCTTTTCTCAATCTGTGACTGCAGTGCATTCGGGCAGGGAGTGAACTTGATCAGTCCAGATGTTTGCAACTTGTGGAAGATCTATATGCCAAAGGATTGTACTCATTTGTTTGCTCAAGTCGTTTTATTCTGCTTTTCTCCCACACTGGGGACTTAATGAGCAGCATGCAAAGTAAAACGTGTAAACAATAAACACATTTAAACGTGAATAGAGAACCCTCCAGACACTCCCGCACAGAACAGCTGATGGGCCACACAGATGTCCTAGCCTGGTTCCCCCGGTACGGCTCACACAGGACCACAGGCTGCAGGTCATGGGCCAAGAGCCCTTTGGCTTTTGCCAAAGGCTTGTGCCTCTAGCCAAGCCTAGGAGCTTAGTTACCCGCAAAAAGGGAGGAGCAGATGCTCAAACTGGGGTCTTATTCAGCTGGCTCAGATCTTCCCAGTTTCCTCCTCTCTAGGAATTGCCTCCTCCTCACAGCCCGTAGTGGGGTCCTCCCTGCTGTAAATCGTTGTGGACAGGAGGTGAACACCTGGTTTTCCTGGATATGCATTGCATAGTTAGGAGGAGCAGCTCAGTCCATGAATGTGTTGGGTTAAATGTAAAGAGAAAATCATTTGCCTTGAAAGCACAGAAGCGTACATGTTATCTCTAATCTTTCATGTTTCTGGGTTAAGGGAAAAATGCTGTTCAAGCAAATTGCAAAGATGATCTGACTCCAATGGTAACAAGAAAAATAAATTTTACTTAACAAAACGAATTACAAAGACGGTCTGACTCCAAGGGTAACCAGAAAAAGAAATGTTACTTACAAAAACAGGAGCACATCTTACGTGACCTATTCATGTTGGTACATGTAACTTACTGTGAACAAATCAAAGTTTGAGTCCAGTGGCCCCTTTAAGACCAACAACGTTTCGTTCAAGGTTTAACTTTCATGTGCAGGTACACTTCTTCAGATGTTACACCTTGCATAAATGTTTGTTGGTCTTAAAGGGGCCACTGGACTCAAACTTTGCTTTATTGTGAACAGATTAACTTCAGAAAGGTTAACTTGCTACAGCTCCAAGCTCAGGCAAGAGAGAAAGAAGAGAAGTCCCATATACAGGGGTCATTTCCTGTAGGAACGCACAGGAGCGGAGCTCCAGCAGTAAAGAGCCCTTGGGGCGGGCACATGCAACAAGCCCCACCCCTGCTCCCAGCAGCCCTCAGTCAGAGCAAGAAGCAGCCAGGTAAGCTGCAGAGCCCCCACACCGGGTCCAAAACAGTCCAGTGGCACCTTTAAGACCAGGTTTTATTCAGGTACAAGTTCTCCCTCCTCTGCGAGGATAGATCTGCACGCCCCCCCCCCAATAGCTAGCAATCCAAAACAGTCCAGTGGAACCTGAGCGGTGGGTGTTGCCTTCTGACACACTTCCGGTGATGTCACGGGGTGTGGCATATGCTAATGAGTTATGCTAATGAGCTCCTGCACCTCTTTTCAAAGAAATGACCCCTGAAGGAACAGAAGGGAACAGAAGGGAAGCAAGGAGCTCAGAGGCTCAACATCTAACCCAAGAGAGGAAAGTGGGGCCAACTGCCAAGTGTACCCGAAGGAGAGAATTCTCTTAACCCTTTTCTTCCCAGATCCGCTTGCATGCAGAGTTACAGTATCCAACACAACGCTGACCAGAGAGGGTGGTAGCAGGATGGCCGAGTGCTCGCTTGCAAACTTTTTTCAGGTCTGAATCTGATAACCCATTACCAGAGCTTGCAAAAAAACCTTCTGTGAGAGCCAGTTTGGTGTAGTGGTTAAGTGTGCGGACTCTAATCTGGGAGAACTGGGTTTGATTCCCCACTCCTCCACTTGCACCTGGCTGGTTGACCTTGGGCAAGCCGTAGCTCTGATAAGAGCTGTCCTTGAAAAAGAGCAGTTTCTGTCACTCAGCCCCACCAACCTCCCAGGGTGTCTGTTGTGGGGAGGGGAAAGGAAAGGAGACTGTGAGTCGCTGTGAGACTCCTTTGGGTAGTGAAGGGCAGGGTATAAATCCAATCACTTCTTCTTCTTCTACTGGAGAGCCGGCTTGGGGTCTCCTTGTCTTGCTGTACTAGGCTGGATTACCTGCTGGACGCCTGGAGATTAACTCTGAATCCCAGAATCTGTTTTTGCTGCCTGGCTTTGGATTTACTTATTTATTTAAAACATTCCTTCTCCACCCTTCTTCCCTTACGAAGATCAAGGCAACTTACAACATTAACACACATGAAATAAAGTACATTAAGAACATAAAAACCAGAATTAATAATCACACTTTAGGACCGTCAATAGCCTTAACTGAATGCAGTCCTAAACATCTTCTTCTTCTTTATTATTTAATTTTCACATACATAAAAAACAGAAATTATAAACAGTGTAACAAAGTATACCTTAGGCAGTCTTACAACTACTCAAACTTATACAACTAGTGCAATATCTGTAAAGAAAGAATGACATCATAAGCCAATAGCAGTACCATACTTATAATATAATGTACATATTATAATAAGTATAAAGATTCTGAGCATTTAGGGATTTCCTCAAGTTGTGACTAAAAATCCAGTATAATAAACCACGCTCTGCAAAGCCATTGTGTGGCGGGTTTAATTCATACTGACTAATCTGATATGTAATTGCTTCCCATTACATAAATCTCCCATATCTTCCAATTCCATAATGTGAGTGTAGGTGGATCTGGACACTTCCATGTTAAAGCTGTGACTGATTTTGCTGCCACCAAAAGGATAGAGATAAGTTTCTTCCTGATCTGCGGCGCTGAGACTTCTGGCCAGTAATTCAAAAATATCAGTGCAGGAAAATAGGGTGCCACATAGCCAGTTATTACTGCTATTTGATGTAATGCTTCCTTCCAAAACTGTTGAGTTTTCTCACAGTGCCACCAATGGTGCGCATAGGGTCCCACCTGCCCGCATTTCTTCCAACACAGTGGCGAATAGGACTTATAGATATGTGACCGTTTTAGCGGGGTCCTAATCATCTTCTTTTGAACTATGGTGCTGGAGAAGACTCTTGAGAGTGCCTTGGACTGCAAGAAGATCAAATCAGTCAATCGTAAAAGAAATCAACCCTGGCTGTTCCCTGGAAGGCCAGATAATGAAACTGAAGCTCAAATACTTTGGCCACCCAATGAGAAGGGAGCCCTCCCTGGAGAAGACCCTGATGCTGGGAAAGATTGAAGGTCAAAGAAGACGGGGACGGCAAAGGATGAGATGGTTAGACAGTGTCATAGATGCAACGAACATGAAGTTGAGCAAACTTCAGAGGACGGCGGAAGACCGGAAGGCCTGGCGTGATCTGGTCCACGGGGTCGCGAAGAGTCGGACTCGACTGTGCGACTGAACAACAAAGACATCTTCAACTGCCTCCTAAAGACTGAGAGTGAGGGGTCCAGGCATACATCCCTGGGGAGGTTGTTCCATAAGCATGGGGCTGCCACGGAAAAGGCCATCTCTTATGTATCCACCAAACAAGCTTCTTTGATTGCCGGGACAGTCAGGATTGGGAGCCTTGAAAGGGATGCAGTTACTTGTCCTCTGTGCCGAGGACCAGCTGCCACCCGCTCCCACCCCTCTGCGTCTAGAGGGGAAAAAGCATCTTTCACTAGGAGCGCACGAGTGGTGAGCAGGTTTGGGATCCCCACAGCTCTTTTCCTAGAAATTAAACCCAGCTCCTTCCAGATGTAGCAACGAGAGGACGGCGCATCTGTTGCAAGTAAAGTGTTTCCCACAGAATCACAACTTTTCCAACAAGAAGGTTGCTTGGTTTACTTTCATATGTAAGGGGGAGATGTTACGTTTGGCTGCCGTCCTTTAAAGACGTTGCCAAGACACAGTGGGGATTTTTTTTTCTCCTGTTGCCGTCGCTTGTGTGAGCAGCCAAGGACTCTTGGCATCTTCCCTCCGAGTGGGACGTGGTCCCAATTTGAGGAGCGCTGTCGTTGCTGGAGGCTGATTGGGTGGTCCGGTCTGCCGAGAGACTTGCGGTGGGCCTCTCTAGACTGATGTTAGTCTAAGGCCGTTTTTCTGACATCTGTGATGTGTTTGAATGCCGCAAGGCGAACCATCTCCTTTCCTCTCCGAGCGGCGTGGTTTGGTTTGGAGAAGGCTGGGTCTGCTGGGATTGGCAGCAGGCAGGAATTCTGCCTCTGGCTGTGTAATATATATATATGTATAATAAAGATGCTAGAAGTGGACGTCCTTCGTTTTGCCTGGGAGTGTAAGGGATGGCTTAGACACTTCCAGGTGACCTGGAAGGCTGGAATTTGTTGTGTCTTCCTTTGCGGGAACACATCCAGCCCGCCCTAAAAGCACTGCACTGGCTGCCTGTAGCATACCGGATTTGGTTCAAGGTGCTGGTCTTCACCTTTAAAGCCCTATATGGTCGGGGACCTAGTTACCTAAAGGACCACCTTTCCCCATATGTGCCTCAGAGAACACTAAGATCGGGATCCCAAAATCGCCTGGTTCTCCCGGGCCCTAAAGAGGCCAGGCTGGCCACAACAAGGGCCAGGGCCTTTTCCGTGGTGGCCCCTCAATGGTGGAATGAGCTCCCGGATGACATCAGGGCCCTGCGGGACCTTTTGTACTTCCGCAGGGGCTGTAAAACAGAGCTCTTCCACCAGGCTTCCGATTGGGGTGCCACCTTAATACCATGACCCTGGCCCTAACGTCAACATCACCACCAACGGGACAACTAACAGCCTGGACTAGGGTGTAGGCGGCCATTCAAATGTGGACAGAACGTCGCCATCTTTTATTATAGTATGCACTGAGCAGTTATGGTTGTATGTTGTAAAAAGGTAAAGGTAAAGGTTCCCTTGCTCGAAAGCCAGTCGAATCCGAGTCTAGGGTTGCGGTGCTCCGTTTCAAAGCCGAAGAGCCAGCGCTGTCCGAAGACGTTTCCATGGTCATGTGGCCGGCATGACTAAACACCAAGGCGCACGGAACGCTGTTACCTTCCCACCGAAGTGGTACCTATTTATCTACTTGCAATGTCTTGCTTTCGAACTGCTAGGTTGGCAGGAGCTGGAACTAGAGACGGGAGCTCACTCCGTCATGCAGGACACTCGGGTCTCGAACTGCTGAACTACCGACCTTCCACAGCCTGCAGTTCAGCGTCTTAACCACTTGAGCCACCGCAGCTCTTTTATTATTATATTATGTTATGTTATGTTATGTTATGTTATGTTATGTTATTATAATCTTTTATTATAGTACGCACTGAGCAGTTATGGTTGTATGGTGTAATCTTAACTTAATTTGTTTTACTATATTATGGCGTTTTAATGTATATATTCATATGTATGTTTGTTAGCCGCCCTGAGCCCGCAACAGCAGGGGGGGGATATAAATTAATAAATAATAACAATAAAAAATAAATTTGGAATGCGGCCGGCCACTGGGGAAGCCCAAAAGTGGGACGTTCGTACATCCGACAGTGAAAACTCAGAGTATGAATCTGAAAAGGGGTTGCCAACTCCAAATTGGGACATTCCTGGAGATTTGGGAGGTGGAGCATTTGGGGAGGGGACTGACCTTAGTGTACGGTTGCCAAGTCCCCCCTGTCCACCAGCAGAAGACGAGAGGTAGGATTGCCAGACTGAGATTGAGAAACTGGTGGAGATTTGGGGATTGAGCCTGGGGAGGACAAGGGACCCCCGTGGAGTATAATGCTATGGAGTCATACTAACGCGTGAAGCTGCCTTATGCTGAATCAGACCCTTGGTCCATCAAAGTCAATATCATCTATTCAGACCAGCAGCGGCTCTCCCGGGTCTCAGGCGGAGGTCTTTCACATCACCTCCCACCTGTGAACTGGAGATGCGGGGGGGTTGAACCTGGGACCTTCTGCATGCCAAGCAGAGGCTCTGCCAGTGAGCCACAGCCCCTTCCCTGTCCACCCTTCCAAAGCATCCACTTTCTCCAGGGGAACTGATCTCTGTAGTGTGGAGATGAGCTGTAATTCCAGGGGATCCCCTCGTCCTACCTGGGGGCTGGCATCCCTGCTTTGGTGGGGTACAGTGCCACAGAGTCCATCCTCCAAAGCATCCATTTTCTCCAGGGAAACTTGATTTCTGGAGTCTGAAGATGGCTTGGAATTCTGGGAGATCTTCTGGCCCCACCTGGAGGCTGGCAACCAGAAGTCATAATCGAGGGTAGCACTTCAGCATAGTGCAAGAAGGCGTTTATATGAGGGCGATTTCGCACTAGAGCTGCCTCGCGGTTGTGCCGCCGTTTGCCCCGACTCTATTTGTCAATTTCACACCCGAGGCTGCAGTTTTGTGATCCTCAAAAACCAGGATCACGAAACTGCGGAGGAAATCGGGCGAAGCCACGAGTCAAAATGCAGCCCCGCAGCTTCGGGTGTGAAATTGACATATTTGTGTCGGGGCAAACGGCGGCGCAACCGCGAGGCAGCTCTAGTGCGAAATCGCCTTGAGACAGAATGACGGGCTCGTACCTTCCTTTACTTGAACTTGTCCTGGAAGGATTTCATGTTTCGGCTGGGGACACGGGTCTGTCCTTGCAGAACGGAGTGTGGATTTACGTGTGTGTGTTTGTGTGTGTGTGTATCTGCATCTTTGTACATGATAATCCCCTTTGGGTGTGTGAGTATGCTTTCATTTGAAACTTATAGGTAGGGTTCACAGTTTGGGTTGCCAGGTCCCTGCTGGCCACCAACGGGGTGGGCGGTGTAGGGTTGCCACATCCAAGTCGGGGAACTCCTGGAGATTTGGGAATGGAGTCTGGGGAGGAGAGGGACCTCAGTAGGGTACAGTGCCATAGAGTCCGCCCTCCAGAGCATCCATTTTCTCCAGGGGAGCTGATCTCTGTAGTCTGGAGGTGAGCTGTATTTCCAGGGGATCCCCAGGCCCCACCTGGAGGCTGGCATCTCTAAATCCCTTGTGGCTTAGCTGATTGGCTCTGGGTTGGGAATTACCTGGAGATTTTGGGGGTGGAGCTTGGAGAGGACAGGTTTTGGGTAGGGGGGGGACCTCAGCAAGATATGCTACAGGCTGCGGTCACACACACTAAATAATCTACTTTCAATCCACTTTCAATGCACTTTCCAACTGGATTTTGCCAGTTCACACATAAGAACATTAGAGAAACCAATGTTGGATCAGGCCAATGGCCCATCTAGTCCAACACTTTGTCACACAGTGACCAAAAATACCAGGTGCCATCAGGAGGTCCACCAGTGGGGCCAGGACACTAGAAGCCCTCCCACTGTCGGGCCCCCCAAGCACCAAGAATACAGAGCATCCCTTGCCCCAGACCGAGAGTTCCTAATAGCCACTGATGGACCTCTGCTCTGAGAGTTCCTATGTATACCTTGTGGCTAATAGCCACTGATGGACCTCTGCTCCATATGTTTATCCAGTCCCCTCTTGAAGCCGTCCATGCTTGTAGCCGCCACCACCTCCTGTGGCAGTGAATTCCATGTATTAATCACTCTTTGGGTGAAGAAGGACTCCCTTTTATCCGCTCTAACCCGACTGCTCAGCAATTTCATTGAGTGCCCACGAGTTCTTGTCTTGTGAGGAAGGGAGAAGAAGAAAGGGAGTTCTTGTATTGTGAGAAGGTAGACAAAGAAGTACACGCAGTAAAATCCAGATGGAGAGTCCACTGAAAGGGGATTGAAAGTGGATTATTTAGTGTGTGTGACCGCAGCCACAGAGTGCACCCTCCAAAGCTTCCATTTTCTCCAGGGGAGCCGATCTCTGTAGTCTGGAGGTGAGCTGTAATTCCAGGGGATCCCCAGACCCCACTTGGGGGCTGGCTAGCCTAGTTGACACCAGTGCTCCCTCTAAGCTATGGAGTCCTGAAAGCAAATATTCTACTTTGTGAGCCACTGGCATTAAAGTTGTGAGCAGGTGATTTGGCTACAGCATAAATTAGTTCGCTCCGGAGCCATCCTTCCTGAGCTAAGACAAAAATGTGTGAGCCGGAGGCTAGAAAACTGTGAGCTAGCTCACACCAGGGCTATTTTGGGGCAGGAACGCACAGGAACGGAGTTCCGGCTGGCTCCCGAGTTGGCCACGCCCAGCAGGAACTCATTAGCATAACAGGCCACACCCAACAGCACAAACTCATTAGGATTGGCTACATTAGGGGTGTGTGGCCTAACATGCAAAGGAGTTCCTGCTACAAAAAAAGCCCTGGGTTTTGACAACAAACAAAGTAAACAGAATAAGAAGCAAAGGGTGGGTGTGGCTGGATGACCACACTTCTGGCAACATGTGCTAATGAGCTGTGCTGTCAGGGGTGTGGCCTAATATGCTAATGCATTTCTGCTGTTGGGTGTGGCCTATTATGCTAATGAGTTCCTGCTAGTTTTTTTCTACAAAAAGAGCCCTGGCTCACACTAACTCAGCTTAGAGGGAACACTGGTTGACACCCCACGTATCGTAAGAATCAGTCGTTCCACATTTGAATGATGGTTCCTAGAAATACCACTTTTAAACTGGAATTATTGAGCAGGGTCATGGTTTCGAATGGATTGATGTGGTCTTAAAAACTGGCATCATTGACTACTTGGAAGAAATACTGGGATGTAAAAAACAATTTATTTTGCTTTGACAATTATTAAGGTTGGATGGACATTTAGATTAAATTTAAATATATATAGATAAACAGATAAAAAGATACGTTACCTGAAAGAATTATGTTGTTAAAGAATTGGAAAAGGAGAAAAAAGAATGGATTAGAGGCTGGAGCACTGTGGGAAGTCAGAAGGGGGGGGGGAGATATTTGGATAAAAGGATATGAAAAGTTTGTTATATGATGTATAATTTTACTTATTATTATATCCTAATAAAATTGTTTTTAAAAAAACTGGCATCATTCTTTTGGGGCGCCATTTATGTTGCCATCCTCCGGACACGTCATGGGATTATGAAAAGCGCCTCTGTGACGGCCACAGAAGCTATGCTGGCACTCCCCTTGAGGGTAGTGGGTGTGTGGCGGGGGGAGGGAATACGTCTGCAGCCCTTCACGCTCTCCCATCACGCGCTTCTGTGTTTGCTTCTTTCTTCAGGTCCTGACCGGCCCCCATTATTACACTTGGGGAGACCACGGAGGGATCCTCATGGCGGTAACGCAGGGTTCAGAGACAGATCAGCTGAAGTAAGTTCCCGCGAAAGAAACATCTGAGGGATTTTTACCCAGGACTGAATGTGGCAAAGCAGCAAATGATCAGTCATCAGATGACTCGTTTTTAAGTCAGGTGGGGAATTTGTGAGGGAGAGGAGTCCTGAGCGGTCTTCATCGACAGAGAATTTGAGGCTCTGAGAAACTGACTCCTCCCTTCCCCCAAACCACGGCGTTTTGCGGAGTGGGTAGAGGGAGGGCCTGGAATTCCACTGTGGTCTGCGCAAGAGACATTCCTCCGGCAAAGAAGGAATCTGACTTGCAGCTGAGATCTGAAGTAAAGTGTCTGCGTTTGCGTCCTCTCTTGGAAGAGGCTGAGGTCTGGTTCGCAAATGCTTCGTGGTTACGACACTGAGGGAAGGTCTTTGTACCGCGAATAGAACTTCTGTTTTTCCTCTCAACACCTCAGACACCATCCTCTTCACACATTCACCTGGCAGTCACCTCGTGGGCAGGATTCCATGTTTGTGTGTGTGTGTGCGCGGGAAGCCATCGGAGAGTTCACTGAGGCAGGGAAGGCAGATACGTTTTGAAAAGTATGCAGACGGAGAGTGATTTCAGCAAAGCATACTTTATTCAGTCAGGAACAAGACACTTTGGCCGGCTCGCAGGCCGGCTTATATTCCCTCAGAAACCCACCACCCCAACACACACCCCACTTCCCGATAGGCTATTTACAGTGACCAAGAGACCTATTGGCCTCCCGGTCTGGGACCTAGCCCTCTGATTGGGCGGGCTAGGATCCTCCTGGCCCATTGTCTTTAGGTGCAAAGCTTGAGGTTTGTCCCTGGACAAGTCCGGACATGCCCGGCCCTGTCAGGGCTGGATACACTACACGTTTCAAGCCTCAAAGGCCTTGCTCTCGATACATTCAGGGCTAAGAAGTGAAACAGCGCTGCCTTTAGGAGCATGGGCTGTGATTATTTTCGGCATACTTTATGACCCATAACGGTAGTGATCTTGTGTGTGTTAAAGTGACGTCAAGTTGCTTCTGAATAGGGTAGCCGGGCCTCAGGTCCCACTGGGGGTTCCCCCAGGTTTTGGGGCTTCATCCTGCCACTGGCCAGGTGGCCAGCAGGGGGAACCCTACCCCCAAACAGCAACGCCCCTGACACGATGGTGTCACCCAGAAGTGACGTCATCACGGAATGCTCTGGCTTGAGGGCAAAACTCTGTGGTAAATTTGGCCTAACATCACGGAATGCTCTGGTTTGAGGGCAAAACTCTGTGGTAAATTTGGCCTAAAACCATAGAGTTTTGCCCTCAAACCAAAGTATTGCTGTGTGACTTCCGGGTGACGTCATCGCATTGCGGGCATCCCTGAATGCTGCCCCAAATCCCCCCACTAGTGTGGGGAGGGGACCTGGCAACCTTACGTCTGACTTATGGTGAACCTCTAAATTAATGACCTCCAAAGCATCCTGTTGTTCACAGCCTTGCTCAGGTCTTGCAAAGTGAAGGCTGTGGCTTCCTTGATGGAGTCTGTTGGGTCTTCCTTTATGGAGTCTGTTGGGTCCAGCGTTCCCTCTAAGCTGAGTTAGTGTGAGCTAGCTCACAGTTCTTTAGCCTCCGGCTCACACATTTATGTCTTTGCTCAGGGAGGAGGGCTCCAGAGCGAACTAATTTATGCAGCAGCCAAGTTGCTCGCTCATAACTTTAATGCCAGGAGCTCACAAGGTAGAATTTTTGCTCACAAGACTCCACAGCTTAGAGGGAGCATTGGTTGGGTCTTCCTCTTTTCCTGTTGCCTTCAACTTTCCCTAGCATGATTCTCTTTTCCAGTGAGCCTTGTCTTCTCAGTATGTGATCAAACTCCGACAACCTCAGTTTGCCTCATAGTTTATTGTTGTAGTGTTTAAATGTGTCCGTCGCTGGATATTAGACAGTATTTACACAGAATTCTGTGTGAATGATTGGAGGAATTTTGCACACTGAGTCCCAGGTATAGTTGGCAAGGTGTGATTTCATTGGCTGTAGTATGTATAGACCTCATCAATGGGAATCCAGATGCCAAACCCCATGATTTGGTCTAGCGGCGTGTTTGTGTATGTGTATCATGATCCTAGGCCTATAGTAGTGCCAGTTTGGTGTAGTGGTTAAGTGCGCGGACTCTAATCTGGGAGAACCGGGTTTGATTCCCCACTCCTCCGCTTGCAGCTGCTGGTATGAACTTGGGTTAGTCACAAGTTATTTCAGAGCTGTTCTCTCATGAGCAGTTCTCAAAAGAGCTCTCTCAGCCCCACCCACCTCACAGAGTGTCTTTTGTGGGGAGGGGAAGGGAAAGGAGATTGTAAGCCGCTCTGAGACTCGGAGTGAAGGGCGGGGTATAAATCCAATCGCCGCTTCTGCTTCTTGCCCTGAGGAGGCCTATATTAAAGTAGGTACCAGGCCTACATTTCCCAGACACCCCCTGAGCCGTGTGACTGGTAAAAGGGGATTTGGAGGGAAAACTATGGCAAATTGGGGGTGAGGGGGTGGTGCTTGGAAAGAAGGAATAAAAGGCCTCCCCCAGAAATGGAGGGTGGTTAACTCGTAGGGAGCAGGGCTGGGGAGAGGCTGCTGCAGACGGAGGGATCCCTCATCCAGGAAGGGGTCAGCTAGCCTGAGGCCTAAGACCAGGAGACAGCCAGGGACAGTGCAGATAGACGCGCTAGAATTTCTTTTTAGTTTGCCTACCTGCCTTTACTGACATCATTATCCCATATGTGGCTTGAATTATTGTTGTCATTAGAGCTCTTTAATAAACTGTTTGTTACTCTGCCTGGGTCCTCACGTCTCATTCGGTCACCTAGAAGGTATAACATGTTTGGAGAAGAAGTGGTTAGGGGCAGGGAGGGTGCTCTGGGCCCTCCCGAGTTAGACCCACACCGGAGTGGTGGTGGCCAATAGAGATTCCCTGTTCCCTCACTTTTGACAGCTTGTAGGGAACGTGGAAAGTTCAGGCTTAATTAGATCCAGAACCCACTTATTTGTCTTTTTGGAGCTCCACGGCATCTATAAAACTGTCTTCCAACACCACATTTCCAACGTATCAACTTCCAGTCAGCTTTATTCATTGTCCAACTTTCACACCAATACATAGTAATGGGGAATACTATGGCACAAATTAACTTGATCTTGGTCGCCAGTGATATATCCTTGTGGCTAACAGCCAGTGATGGACCTCTGCTCCATCTGTTTATCCAAACCCCTCTTGAAGCTGTCTATGCTTGTAGCCGCCACCACTTCCAGCGGCAGTGAATCCCATGAGTTAATGACTCTTTGGGTGAAGAAGTATTTCCTTTGACCTGTTCTAAGCCTACTGCTCAGCAATTTCATTGAGTGCCCATGAGTTCTTGTATCGTGAGAAAGGGAGGAAAGTACTTCTTTCTCTGCCTTCTCTAACCCATGCATAGCGGCACTTCTGGAAGAAAATTTTGGATGCTGCAAAACCTGGCAAAGCTGTTGGCTTCAGCGGGGAAGTTGGAAGCTTCGCCTTCTCCCACTGAGATGTCTGGACTTAAAACATAAATCACGTTTGCTGGTGTTTGCCCATGTTGGAGACTGAGCAAGAGAGAAGTCGGAAGTTTGATAATAAGTTACTATATATACCGGCTCTTTTTGTAGCAGGTACTCAGTTGCATATTAAGGTTCACACCCCCTAATGTAGCCAATCCTCCAAGAGCTTACAGTAGTTCCTGTAAGAAGAGCTCTGTAAGCTCTTAGAGGATTGGCTACATTAGGGGTGTGTGGCCTAATATGCAAAGGAGTTCCTGCTACAAAAAGAGCCCTACCTGGCAGTTTGGGGTAGTGGTTAAGAGCTGCCCGGCTGTAATCTGGAGAACTGGGTTTGATTCCCCACTCCTCCACATGTAGCCAGCTGGGTGACCTTGGGCCAGTCCCAGTTCTTTCAGAACTCTCTCAGCCCCACCTACCTCGCAGGGTGTCTGTCATGGGGAGAGGAAGGGAAGGTGATTGTAAGCCACTCCAAGACTCCTTTGGGTAATGACGGGTGGGGTATAAAGCAACTCTTCTTCTTGCCAGGAAGATGACCCTGAACGTAAGGCAATCTCACTTTTAAAAAGTTATGCACAAAAGTTTTCCCCCCTCATTACCGCACTTAACTAGTTTGCATTTGGTTTTAAAAAGCCCTCCTCTTTTTCTTGACAGCGCGTGTGTAAAAAGACCCTACCTAGTCTTCCTTTCAGGTAAACACAGTGCCTTATTTTGCTCTCCAGATACAGCACCAATGAAGGGGAGACCTGGAAAACGTTTACCTTCTCGGAGAAGCCGGTCTTTGTTTATGGCCTGCTGACGGAGCCAGGGGAGAAGAGCACCATCTTCACCATCTTCGGCTCTTACAAAGAGAATGGGCACAGCTGGATCATCCTGCAGATCAACTCCACTGACGTGCTTGGTGAGTGAGATGCGCAGGGCACCGGGGCTCAGTGCAGACAGATGCGTGTCCGTGCAAGACAGGAGGGCAGATATTGGAAACATAGAGCTGGAAGGGACTCCGAGAGTCATCTAGTCCAGCCCCCTGCACAATGAAGGTGTCACGATTGCGCTGGCGGGTAAGGCAGGGCACGGAAAGTCCAAAACACAGTCCGAGGTCAGGGCACCAGATAAGACAGAGTAACGTGAGCAGAGTCCAGAATACCAAGTCAAAACGCAGTCTAGGGTTACCGGAGATTGCAAGCAGAGTTCAGAAGCCGGAAGCCGTTCGTCCAAAGTCAGGATACACAGTCCGAAGTCAGGGACCCAGGAAACAATGTCACGCAAGCCGAAGTCAGGAGCCGGGAAGTCAGAACGAAAACCAGGAGACAGGAACGCAGGATCCGGGGTGCAGCGAGTCGTCTATGCGATTAGTTGCTAGCACGAGTTGGGGATCTGAGAGAGCCGCCTAAAAAGCCCGTTCCGCTTGTTAGCCAATCACCGGCCGCTAACAGGGTCCTGGCTCCGGTCAGTACTCTGGTCTTAGAGGACGCCGACCTTGCATGCGCGCCACCTTACGCTGGGTTGCCATGTCCCATCGCCTCTGATCGCGCAAACGAGCCACCGGTGGGGGGGGAATCAGGAGGCGTGGTGCTTGTGCTTAAGGAACATAAGAGACGCCAATGTTGGATCAGGCCAAAGGCCCATCCAGTCCAACACTCTGTGTCACACAGTGGCCAGAAATACGTGCTTGGCTCCAGGTGTAAACTCTCCTGGTAGCTGGTGCTCATCCTCCGCAGGACTTAGGTCTGGTGATTCAAGGGGTGCAGGAAGCTCACCTTTGGATGTTGAGGGCGCAGAATCCCCGGGGTCAGAGTCTACGGGGTCGGGCTGCACTGCGGGCATGACAGAAGGACATTAACACTGCTCTCTTCTACTGCAGACCAACGTGGCTTCCCTTTGAAACCACCCCAACAAGGAGCTGTTCAAGTCAAATGCATTGATCTGTGGAGGCGGTCTCTTGCGCTTTTACACTGGGGGGTGGTGGTTCTTGCTTTGCAGTTGATCACTGACATAGAATTCCTATTGGGGGAGAGGCCTTGTCCTAGAACACAGGCAGAGTAAGGCAAGGCAACAGAGTTAGGTGACAGTCAAAGAGTCCAGTCCAGAAATTAAATACCGGTTTAGCAGCAGTCAAAGGTCATGGGTTGTTCAGGAAAGCAGAGTCGAGGCAGTCTGAGGTCGTTGATCAGCAAGGTTCAGGCAGCTCAGAAAAGCAGAGTTGAGGGTCAGTCCAAAGGTCACAGGAGGCAGGCACAGTCCGGAGTTGTGGTCACAAGATTCACAGGGTTGTGACAAGTTGCTTCCACAATCTGCAGTTCTCCAGGTCTGATTTGTATAGGCATTCCTTGATTTACAGCCGTCTGCTGGAAGGTGCTCCTGCACTTACTCAGAACTGCTATCATTAAGCAGCTGGCACCAAGCCAAGAAGCAAGCACTCTGTCTGCGATTCTTTAAGTCTTGTCGGAGTTTTTCCCTTCGCTGTTCAAGTTAAGGGGGGGGGGCTCCTGAGGTGTGCTTGGTGGATCAAAGGTCAGCTGCCGGTAATAGATCTTGAGGCTCCTGTATCTCTAATTCATTAACTTTAGCTGGTTCAGAGCTGGCTGCATGGGGCTCCTTAACTCCTAAGGAGTTTTCAGCCACACTGGACTCAGGCTGGTCTGGTCACCTGGACTGGAAAGATGAGGTAGCCCCCCCCCCCCCCCCATACAGATAACTGGCTGGCTGCTCGATCTCTTGGGCTGAGGAACAGTGGCTGAGCATTCGTCCTTTCCCACCTCCTCTTTCTCCTCCCCAAAATCTTGGAAGTGGTGGCGGCTACAAGCATGGACGACTTCAAAAGGGAATTAGATAGGCATATGGAGCAGAGGTCCATCAGTGGCAATTAGCCACAAGGTATAGATAGGGACTCCGGGGCAAGTGATGCTCTGTCTTCTTGGTGCTTGGGGGGGGG
>NW_015172601.1:374412-379716 GCF_001447785.1 Gekko japonicus | reverse complement strand
TCTCATCGCAGGGCCCAGCGGTGCCTGACCCCCCATGAGAGGAAGGCCCGGGACCGCTGGCGGGCCCCGCAGCGGCACCATCGGCGGCGGTAGACCAGGTCCCGGAGGCCCTTGCGGACCCCCGGCGGTGGCGGCGGTGCAGGCACTCCCTGAACAGGTGGCGCTTGTGGAGGTGGTAGTACCGGCGGCGGAGCCTGCAGAGGTGGCGCAGGTGGTCCCTGTGCAGGTGGAACTTGCGGCTGCGGGGCATAATCTGCTAGAAAATTAGTCATTCGAATGTCCATCATCCCCGGTAACGCTTCCATCACATCGTGGACCGTGCGCATCAGATCTCTCACCGATTGTTCCAGCTCCTCCAGCCGTTCCCTTGTCGTTTCCTCCGGGATCGGCTCCCGTGGTTGGTATTCAGGAGGCGGCCCATAGTCTCCCTCCGTCTGGAAGTCCGCGGCTCCCTCTGAGGATCCTGCCCGGGCTCCCTCCCCCATCGGTTCAAACATCCAGTCTTCCACGTCTCTCCGATAACTCCCAGTCTCCCCCGAACTCCCGGAGTCGGGAAACATTCCTTTGTCGAAAAGACTTTCTCGAAGCCCACTGCCTCGACGGGAATACACCTCCCTGGTGCCTTGGGTGTTATACAAAGCCCAATCATCCTGTGCTGGGGTCTTCCGCGCACCCCAATGCGAAGGGGTCGGTGGCGGCCACGACAGGTATGCAGGCATTCGGGGAATCGCTCCCCCCACAGCACCTTCCCCTGGTGCGGTAGTTGTTACAATCAAAGGTGCGGAGGTAGTTGGGACCGATCCCGTGTCCCCCTCCGTGGTAGGTAGGTATCCCTCAGACCCGCTCATGGTCTCGCCAGAATCGGGACGATAGGAAAAGAAAAGTGTTCTAACAATATGTTGGATCCCCAAGCATCGAGAATAAATCCACGTTTCAAAGAAAGCAAAGTTTATTTCAAAGCATTGGAAAGACACTCAAACACGTTCTTTGTTAGAACTGGGGACCAGCAGTTAGGGCAGACATGATAAAGGGATTCAAGTTAGATACAGAACCAATGGATAACGTTCCCGCCGGCGGGCAGGAGAAAACGGTTCCTTGCTCAGATCTTGGGAACCAGGCAAACAGTAGACACAACACAGGTGCAGTTCTCAGGCTTGAGAAATAACAAGCTGGCAGCGAAGCATACTCTCCCCCTCACATCCTCCAGTTGTTTTACTTTGGCATTACAGCAGGCAAACACATAGGTCAGCTGGCAGGGACAGGGATCACATATGTACAACCAGAAGTCACACAGAACACCATGGCAGCTTGCTGACTAATGCCAGTGGCTCACAAAGTAGAATTTTTGCTCACAAAACTCCACAGCTTAGAGGGAGCCTTGGTGGGCACATGGCCTTTCTCCCCCCTGCCAGCTCGTTGATGGCAGGATCGCCATGGGTCTCCAGAATCCTCCGTCTGGGCCCCCCCCCACACGCCATTTCGGCCTCCCCTAACATCCAAACGAACACACACGACATTCCTGACCAGAAAAGGTAACGCTTTACACACTTCCCCCCAGTATTTCGGATATGGTAGCATTGTGATCTTCTTCGTGGTCTCTGTGCTTGACATTGCCCCTTGAGAGCTGACTATGCTCATGCTTACCTTGTAAATCTTTGCTGTTTATGAAAAAGAATAAAAAATTATCTGGTAAAGAAAAGAAAAGATAACGCTGCCTCTATCCCCCAGTGACACTTTGCCAAATTCCCAGGTTGATCAGGACTGCCGGGATGTTGTATCCCTAGTATTCTCCACCCCCCCAAATTTGAGCAGTTGTGATGAGACGGGAGGCAGTGGCCGCTTCCCCAGCAGGCCACTGTCCTCTGTTCCCTGGCTCGCCCACGCAAGGATTGATGGCTGCGAGGAGCGGCAGTGAACAGCCCGAAGGGACGGGACCGGAGAAGCAAATGGCAGCTGCTCCTCCTAATTACAGCATCTGCTCGGTTCACCTGGGCCAGTGTGGGAAGAGGCATCCGTAACCAGGAGCAATTACCAGCCATCTGCTTGCCTGCTGCCTTTACTTGCTGTAACAGCCGGGGCTCGGGAGGTCTTGCTGGTGGCCACCAAAATCTGGAACCCGCTCTGCTCAAAGTTGGGATGCGGCGCCGGGACTGTCCCTAAGGGAGATGTAGGAAACCGGCCTTATAATCCTGGCCTAGAGGATGGGATCCGGGAGGAAGGGTCATCGCGAGGCAGAGTCTGCATCCAGGAATCCAGCCAGTGAGATTGAAACTGTGGATGCTGAAGAATCATAGAATCATAGAGTTGGAAGGGGACCTCCAGGGTCATCTTGCACAATGCAGGAAATTCACAAATACCTCCCCCTCCACACACCCACAGTGAACGATGTTCCATGCCCAGAAGATGACAAAAAACCTCCAGGATCCCCGGCCAAACTGGCCTGGAGAAAAATTGCTTCCTGGCCCCAAAGTGGAGATCAGCATTTCCCTGGGCGTCCAAGAAAGGGCCACGAGAACTAAGCACTGAGGAGTGGACAGTGGGCAGGTGTTCCCTCTAAGCTGAGTTAGTGTGAGCTAGCTCACAGTTTTTTAGCCTCCAGCTCACCCATTTTTGTCTCCGCTCAGGAAGGATGGCTCCAGAGCCAACTAATTTGTGCAGGAGCCAAATCGCTCGCTCGCAACTTTAATGCCAGTAGCTCACAAAATAGAATTTTTGCTCACAAGACTCCACAGCTTAGAGGGAGCATTGCAGGAGGACAGGCAGGTTGTCGAAGCAGCTGAAAGTCTGGGAAGAAGGGAGGCTGGGAGGCCAGGCAGTGAAGTGGAGGCACCTCCAACCTCACAGCCCAGGCTGAAATCTAGCTGTAAGATGTGTGAACCTCCGTAGCTTATGCCTGGTGCCTCTACTTCCTCTGCTTCTGGGCTGGCATGGCCTCCCGCTATAGTATTGACCACTGCATTTCTGAACTACAGCGGGAGAGAAAAAATACAGCATTATTGCTGATGTTGCTACATTGCTTCCAAGTACAACCCAGAAGTGACAAAGGGTAACTCTAGGAATCGCCAGAAATGATTCCTAGAGCTACCCTTTGTTACTTCCAGGTTGTACCCGGAAGTGACATCAGTGATGTTGCCAAGGTTGCACCCACTTCACCATGTTCCCGCCCCCAGTCCTCCTGCTGGTTGCCAAGCTATGCCTCACAATCCTCTCTGCTGCCTTTGACCCCCTTTTCAATATTCCCTCCCGCTGTTTATCACACAGGCGTCCCGTGCACCGAAAACGATTACAAATCTTGGTCCCCCTCGGACGAGCGAGGCAACGAGTGTCTCCTGGGGCGTAAAACGGTCTTCAAAAGGCGAACCTCCCACGCGACGTGCTTTAACGGGGAGGATTTTGACAGGCCAGTTGTGGTCTCCAACTGCTCTTGCACCAGAGAGGACTTTGAGTGGTAAGTATGTCAGATACCTTGTTAAGGTCTCCTTCTTTTAAGAGGATCATTGGTGACTAAGGGACTAAGGAATGTAACCGCCCAGGTCCAATTTATGGTCGCCTCTTTGCTTGCCTGGTTGGATAGCAGAGGAGAAAGAAACACTGGATTGGAAGCATCCCGTTCGTTACCAGCCTGGGTGAGGGGTGTAGCCAGGATTATTTGAACGTGCTGAGAGCCACCACGAAGAAAAGCTTTCTATTGTTGTAGGGAGTCAGACTGGTGAGGCCCAGGTTCAAATCCACACTCGGCCACAGAGCTCGCTGGGTGACCCTGGATTTGTCATGTTCTCTCAGCCTGACGGACCTCACACAGTCTGTGTGGATAACACAGGGGGAGCTCCTTGAAGGAAAGGCAGGATAGAAATTTGAGACAAATGGACCTTTTTGGTGTGAAGGGCGGGGTATAAATCCAATCTCCTCCTCCTCCTCCTCCTCCTCCTCCTCCTCCTTCTTCTTCATGAAGCCTAAACTCTTGCCTGCATATCCTGTGGGCAGAGTAATTTGTTAATGTGGGGGTGATAACCCCAGTTCTGGGGAAATGCATATCTTGTGCTACAGAATGCATTTTGGCAGCCAGGTTTTGGAGGTTGGAAACCCTCCCCCCTATTATTAGAGTGCTGTGAAATCCACCCCAGGATGAAATTTATTGTATTCATTCAAACGGTTCTCGTCTTCCTTTTCCAAAAATTTCCGGGGGCGTTGTACGATCCAGGCTTGATAGCACAATAGCACTGAAACCAGCGTACAGTTCTGCTCTAATGGATTTCAGGCTGTCACTGGGTTTATTACATAATAAAAAATAATTTATTACAGTTCCAGGCAGCTTTTTTGTTTGTTTTGGCCTCAGTGTTTTAACTTTTTAAAAAATACTGCAATTCATTAGCGAGCATAGGGGTTACTAGTCTTGTGGAAAGAACATAACTCTTGAGTAGCATGCAAATTACAGCTTTGATACTCAGGGGACTTCACTGGGAGAAACACTATTAAAAGCAGGCAGGGTTTGTGCAGATACGGAACACAGCAATCGAGGTACTGACAGTGCCTGGATACTCCGGAGATGCTGCATTTTCCGCCCAGGATTCTGGCCGCCTTAACAAATACATTTTTCTACCGTCTCTAAGAAGTTTGGAACAACACATCTACTTCTCTCTCAGAACTATTCTGAAAGGTGGGCGAGGCTGAGAGAGAGTAAATGGCCGAAGGCCGCCCAGCGGGCGTCTTATTGATGGATTGATTTGATTTGATTTGCATCCCGCCCTCCCTGCCAAGGCAGGCTCAAGGCGGCTTACGTAAGATATATTGAACAACTAAAACACAAATTTCAAATAAAACCACAACAAAATGATTACAAAACAGCATAAAGTGCTAGTGCAGATTCATAACCGATGGCGGAACTAAAACACAAATTTCAAATAAAACCACAACAAAATGATTATAAAACACAGCATAAAGTACTAGTGCAGATTCATAACCGATGGCAGAACTAAAACACAAATTTCAATAAAACCACAACAAAATGATTATAAAACATAGCATAAAGTGCTAGTGCAGATTCATAACCGATGGCGGAACTAAAACACAAATTTCAATAAAACCACAACAAAATGATTATAAAACATAGCATAAAGTACTAGTGCAGATTCATAACCAATGGCGGAACTAAAACACAAATTTCAATAAAACCACAACAAAATGATTATAAAACACAGGATAAAGTACTAGTGCAGATTGATAACCGATGGCGGAACTAAAACACAAATTTCAATAAAACCACAACAAAATGATTATAAAACATAGCATAAAGTACTAGTGCAG